>NC_092741.1:4377421-4520855 GCF_047496795.1 Chiloscyllium punctatum
ATGTGCAGGTTAGGTGAATTGGCCATGCTAAATTTCCCATAATGTTCAGGGATGTGTAGGTTAAGTGCATTGTTCAGGGGTAAATATAGGATAATAGAGTAGGGAAATGGGTTTGGGTGCGTTACTCTTTTGGAGGGTCAGTGTGGACATGTTGGGCCAAAGATCCTGTTTCCATACTGTAGGGATTCTATGATTCTATTTTAATATAGGCAGCATCCCATAACCACATTCTTTGGTAAAATGCAATGCAGCAAAAAAGTTATTATTCTCACGCACTGTCTCTCTCCAATCCAGTAGAAAGAAACACTGATAGAAACAACCTGGCCCTTCTGATTTCTAAGAGGAAAATTCTCTGTTAATGTCTTCAATTTAACAGCAGAGAGAACTCTAGCAGCCTGCTCCTGCGGCTAATTAACAAAACAGCTTAAATAATATTCAACTCCTCTATTCTTCCTGCCAAAGATTTCACCTCAGATTTCTCCACATTATTTTCCATCTACCAAGTTTTTGCCCACTTAGTTAGCCAGTTTCTACACCTCTATAGACTCTTTCTGTCATCCTCACCACCTGTCTTGGTGTCATCCTGAAACTTAGTGATAGTGCATTCATTTTCACCATCCAAATCATGAGAATCCATTGGAAATAATTGTGGCCCCAGCACTGGTCCCTGTACCACTCCACTAGATACAGATTGCTGTCCTGAAAATGACCCCTTAGCCCAACTGTGTCTCTTCTGTTGGTTAGTTAATCCTCAATCCATGCTCATGTATTTGATGGTGGGCATTTGTAATGGCATTGCCGTTGAATGTCAAGGGACAATAGTTAGCTTCTCTCTTGTTGGAGATGCCCGTTGCCTGGCTGGTGTCGATAATGGATAACAGACCTAAATTACACAGATTATGATGAATGAAAGGGCTGGTTCTCCACACTATGATTGATAACAGGGCTGGTGTTTTCCAGTGTGTGATAGGTGGTTGAGACACTGCTTCCGAGAAGCCGGGAGAAGTCATTTTCCTCCTGTGTGTAGACTTGGATGTAATTATGGGCGTTGTGCAGTTGTAAATGGTATGATCTATGTTACATGGATCATTGAAATAGTGCCTGATAATAACCTACAGAAACTGCTTTGTTGATAATTTGTATTTGTGATTCCTCACTAGGATGTGGATGTGGAGGAGGAGGAGACGATAGCTGGAGACTGGAATAACTTGGAAGCATCTCTGGAGAAACTACCACCATTAGGGAAAATCACAAAAACCGAATCACAGGTTATTGTATCTCCTAGGTAATGAAATACAGTAATAACTCATCATGGAGAGAAGATTGTTCAGGACATCCTGAACGTTCAGGACATGGTTATGTAAACCTTAGGGACACCGTTTCAGTCCTTTCAAAAAGATTCTCATATCACCAACACATCTACATTCCAACTCATATAGGCACATAGGAGCAAGAAGAGTCAATTTGATCCCTCAACCCTGTTCATCATTCAGTAAGATCATGACTGATGTGACTGTGGCCTCAGCTCTCTGTAGCAATTGAATCAGTTGTCTATTAAAAACTTATCAAATCTTACATGAATAAATTCAATGATCCAACCTCCAATGCTTTCCAGTAAAGTGAAGCGAATTCTACAAAATATCCCCACCCTCACCTGCTGCCTATATCCCCGACCCCACCAAATCCACATATCCCCCACTCGTACCTACTCGCCATATCCCCATCCTCACTCAATCCCCATATCCCCACCCTCACCTGCCCATTCACCAACTCTCCATATGCCCCACCCTCACTTCTGCTGTTTCCCATCCCCACTTACTCTCTATATTCTCCCAACCACACTTACTCCCCATATCTACCATCCTCAATTACATCCTGTATCCCCTAAACACACTATTCCCTGTATCCCTCAAATCCCATCTACTCCTCATAATCCCAGCCTCACCTTATCTCCATATCCCCATCCCATCTTCTCTCAATATCCCCCAAATCCCACCTCATCCCATATCCCCCAAATCTACCTTATCCCCCAACCCCACCTCATCCACATATCCCTAATTCACATCCTCACTTTCTGTCCATTCTCCCCAATGTTATATACTCAGCTTCTCCACATATCCCCCACGTACCTATACGCCAGCAGAAACCCCTGTTGTTCCTTGAGGAACTGGCATGTGGGTTGGCATCACTTGTGGAGAATATCATACAGTGTCTACTTTTCCTCAACATCCTTACCCCAATTCTTCATTCCAAATGTGAAAAGCTGATGAAAATCTTCAAGATGTCTATCATAATTCTCCTTTTTATAAAGGTATCAATAAGGTAACAGATTATTTTAGCAACCACCCCTGAAGTTACCTCTTTTTCAATATTGTGGTATCCAAGATCGTCATCTTCATGGAGACAGGGAACTGTCTGTAATTTATATTGTTAATCAAATCTTGAATTTTTCTCCACATTCATTCAGGATGAGCACGCCCCCCACTGTGGGCCAGGTTAACTCTGAGCTCAGTGAGTTTTACAGGCTGTTTCACAGGGTGTCACAGTGTGTGTGATATAGCATTAGACAGACATAGAGCTCTGTCTATTCAATACATTCCTTGATGAAAGGTAGGGTTGGCAGGGGATGGGAATGTCCAAACATTAATCAGTGGACCACATGTTGTTTTCTGTACCTTAGTATTCAGAGTGAGCAGAGCCAGGTCAGCTTTTCACTGCCATTTTCCTGAGGGTGGACATTTGGGGATGGCTAACTTTGGTGCGGACACTTAGTTGGTAGGATGGATGCATAACTGAATTAGCAGCACAGAGGCTGCACGTTCACATAGCTATAAGTTATTAACACTGACTCGCTTGAAAAAATTAAGCCCTGGGATTTGGATATTGCTGACACAACCAGCATTAGTTACTCATCCTTAATTACCTTTCAACTGAATGGCTGGCTCAGCCATTTTTTAATGCAGTCAAGAATAAACCACATTGCTGTTGGTCTGGAGTCAGATGACGACAAACTTTCCTTCTCTGAATTCCAAATGACAATCAATGGTCGGTTCATGATCACCGTTACCAAGATAGTTTTAAATTCCAGGCTTATTAATAGAGTTGAAACACAGCCAACTGAGCTGGTGGGATTTGAAATCGTGTCACTCAGGTTTATGTGTTTCTGGATGACTAGTCCAGTGCCTGACCCACTGTCTCCCCCTTTCAGGGGAGACCTGAAGCTTTAGCTTTGACCAGTCTGTTTTAACAAGCAGAGTCCATTAGATTTCCTGGGATAATTGCAAAATTTTCCCTTACAATTGGACATTTCTGCAGCTGTGAGAACAACAAATGGAGGCTATTCTAAAAGTTTCCTTTATAGGGACAATTCTGTTGGTTTCCTGGGAACTACTGAAGTCATTTCTTCTTATTTCCCATTCAGTAAGTCTGAAAGTAGACAGCTACGACGACCCAGGAGCACTTCACTAAAGGATCGGCACAACTCAAAGACACAAGGTGACAGAGCCAGCAGTTTCGACAGCGAGTGCTTGCAAGACTCCAGATTCAACACTCAGGTTAATCAGAATACCAGTTCTCTTTCCCACAAACCTACCACTTCCAATTTCATTCCAGGGCATGAAGTCCCTGGCTTCAGACAGTCATCATTCTACTGTGTTTCATCAGAGAAGGAGACCTTCATGTCAAGGTCTCACCTTCACACACATCCTCAGACAGTGCAGCACTGCCACAGCACTGAGTCTCTGACAGTGTGGCACTGCCTCAGCTCTGACCCTCTGACAGTTTGGCACTCACTTAGCACTGACCGTCGACAGCACAGCACCCCATCAGTACTGAGTCTCTGACAGTGCAGCACTCCCTTAGCACTGACCATCTGACAGTGCGGCACTCCCTTAGCACTGAGCCTCTGACAGTGCAGCACTCCCTTAGCACTGACCATCTGAAAGTGCGGCACTCCCTTAGCACTGAGCCTCTGACAGTGCGGCACTCCCTCAGTACTGACCCTCCAACAGTGCGGCACTCCCACAGTACTGACCCTCTGACAGTGCGGCACTACTTCAGTACTGACCCTCTGACAGTGCAACACTCCCTCAGCACTGACCATCTGACAGTGCGGCACTCCCTTAGCACTGAGCCTCTGACAGTGCAGCACTCCCTCAACACTGAGCCTCTGACAGTGCGGCACTCCCTTAGCACTGACCCTCAACAGCGCAGCACTCCTTCAGTACTGAGCCTCTGACAATGCAGCACTCCCTCAGCACTGACCCTGTGAGAGTGCGGCACTCCCTCAATACTGAACCTCTGACAGCGCAGCACTCTCTCAGCACTGAGCCTCTGACAGTATGGCACGCCCTCAGTACTGACCCTCTGACAGTGCTGTACTCCCTCAGTAATGACCCTCTCACAGTGCAACACTCCCTCAGTACTGACTCTCCCACAGTGTGGCACTCACTCAGTACTGACCCTCTGACAGTGCGGCACTCCCTAAGTACTGAGCCTCCGACAGTGCAGCACTCCTTCAGTACTGACCCTCCGAGAGTGCGACATTCCCTCAGTACCGACCCTCTGACAGTGCGCCACTCCCTCAGTATTGACCCTCTGACAGCACAACACTCCCTCAGTACTGACCCTCCCAAGTGAGGCACTCCCTCAGTACCGACCCTCTGACAGTGCGGCACTCCCTCAGTACTGACCGCCTGACAATGCGGAACTCCCTCAGCACTGAGCCTCTGACAGTGCAGCACTCCCTCAGTACTGACCCTCCAACAGTGCGGCATTCCCTCAGTACTGACCCTCTGACATTGCAGCACTCCTTCAGTATTGACCGCCTGACAATGCGGAACTCTCTCAGCACTGAGCCTCTGACAGTGCAGCACTCCCTCAGTACTGACCCTCTGACAGTGCGGCACTCCCTCAGTACTGACCCTCTGACAGTGCAACACTCCCTCAGCGCTGCCCCTCTGACAGTGCGGCACTCCCTCAGTAGTGACTCTCTGACAGTGCGACATTCCCTCAGTACTGACCCTCTGACAGTGTGGCACTCCCTCAGTAGTGACCCTCTGACAATGCGGCACTCCCTCAATATTGACCCTCGACAGTGCGGCACTCCCTCAGTACTTACCCTCTGACAGTGCGGCACTCCCTCAGTACTGACCCTTTGACAGTGCGACACTCCCTCAGTACTGACCCTCTGACAGTGCAGCACTCCCTCAGTACTGACCCTGCCAGTGTGACACTCCCTCAGTACTGACCCTCTGACAGTGCGGCACTCCCTCAGTACTGACCCTCTGACAGTGCAACACTCCCTCAGCACTGCCCCTCTGACAGTGTGGCACTCCCTCAGTAGTGACCCTCTGACAATGCGGCACTCCATCAGTATTGACCCTCGACAGTGCAGCACTCCCTCAGCACTGACGCTCTGACAGTGCGGCAGTCCCTCAGTATTGACCCTTTGACAGTGCGGCACTCCCTCAGTACTGACCCACTGACAGTGCGGCACTCCTTCAGTACTGACCCTCTGACAGCACAGCACTCCCTCAGTACTGACCCTGACAGTGCGGCACTCCCTCAGCACTGAGCCTCTGACAGTGTGGCACTCCCTCAGTACTGACCCTCTGACAGTGTGGCACTCCCTCAGTAATGATCCTCTGACAGTGCAACAATCCCTCAGTACTGACCCTCTGACAGTGGAACACTCCCTCAGTACTGACCCTCTGACAGTGCGGCAGTCCAACAGTATTGACCCTCTGACATTGCAGCACTCCTTCAGTACTGACCCTCTGAGAGTGCAGCACTCCCTCAGTACTGACCGCCTGACAATGCGGAACTCCCTCAGCACTGAGCCTCTGACAGTGCAGCACTCCCTCAGTACTGACCCACTGACAGTGCGGCACTCCCTCAGTACTGACCCGCTGACAGTGCTGCACTCCCTAAGTACTGAGCCTCCGACAGTGCAGCACTCACTCAGTACTGACCCTCTGACAGTGCGACACTCCCTCAGCACTGACCCTCTGACAGTGCGGCATTCCCTCAGTACTGACCCGCTGACAGTGCTGCACTCCCTAAGTACTGAGCCTCCGACAGTGCAGCACTCCTTCAGTACTGACCCTCCGAGAGTGCGACATTCCCTCAGTACCGACCCTCTGACAGTGCGCCACTCCCTCAGTATTGACCCTCTGACAGCACAACACTCCCTCAGTACTGACCCTCCCACAGTGAGGCACTCCCTCAGTACCGACCCTCTGACAAGTGCGGCACTCCCTCAGTACTGACCGCCTGACAATGCGGAACTCCCTCAGCACTGAGCCTCTGACAGTGCAGCACTCCCTCAGTACTGACCCTCCAACAGTGCGGCATTCCCTCAGTACTGACCCTCTGACATTGCAGCACTCCTTCAGTATTGACCGCCTGACAATGCGGAACTCTCTCAGCACTGAGCCTCTGACAGTGCAGCACTCCCTCAGTACTGACCCTCTGACAGTGCGGCACTCCCTCAGTACTGACCCTCTGACAGTGCAACACTCCCTCAGCACTGCCCCTCTGACAGTGCGGCACTCCCTCAGTAGTGACTCTCTGACAGTGCGACATTCCCTCAGTACTGACCCTCTGACAGTGTGGCACTCCCTCAGTAGTGACCCTCTGACAATGCGGCACTCCCTCAATATTGACCCTCGACAGTGCGGCACTCCCTCAGTACTTACCCTCTGACAGTGCGGCACTCCCTCAGTACTGACCCTCTGACAGTGCAGCACTCCCTCAGTACTGACCCTGCCAGTGTGACACTCCCTCAGTACTGACCCTCTGACAGTGCAACACTCCCTCAGCACTGCCCCTCTGACAGTGCGGCACTCCCTCAGTACTGACTCTCTGACGGTGCGACACTCCCTCAGTACTGACCCTCTGACAGTGTGGCACTCCCTCAGTAGTGACCCTCTGACAATGCGGCACTCCGTCAGTATTGACCCTCGACAGTGCAGCACTCCCTCAGCACTGACGCTCTGACAGTGCGGCAGTCCCTCAGTATTGACCCTTTGACAGTGCGGCACTCCCTCAGTACTGACCCACTGACAGTGCAGCACTCCTTCAGTACTGACTCTCTGACAGTGCGGCACTCCTTCAGTACTGACCCTGACAGTGCAGCACTGCCTCAGTACTGACCCTGTGACAGAATGGCACTCCCTCAGTATAGACCCTCCAACATTGCAGCACTCCCTCAGTACTGACCCTCTGACAGAATGGCACTCCCTCAGTATAGACCCTCCAACATTGCAGCACTTCCTCAGTACTGACCCTCTGACGATGCGGAACTCCCTCAGCACTGAGCCTCTGACAGTGTGGCACTGACTCAGCACTGA
The DNA here is from genome assembly GCF_047496795.1 of Chiloscyllium punctatum. Classification (NCBI taxonomy): domain Eukaryota; kingdom Metazoa; phylum Chordata; class Chondrichthyes; order Orectolobiformes; family Hemiscylliidae; genus Chiloscyllium; species Chiloscyllium punctatum. The sequence continues at coordinate 4,384,774 of NC_092741.1, forward strand.
CACTCCAACAGTGCGGCACTCACTCAGTACTGACCCTCTGACAGTGCGACACTCCCTCAGCACTGACCCTCTGACAGTGCGGCATTCCCTCAGTACTGACCCGCTGACAGTGCTGCACTCCCTAAGTACTGAGCCTCCGACAGTGCAGCACTCCTTCAGTACTGACCCTCCGAGAGTGCGACATTCCCTCAGTACCGACCCTCTGACAGTGCGCCACTCCCTCAGTATTGACCCTCTGACAGCACAACACTCCCTCAGTACTGACCCTCCCACAGTGAGGCACTCCCTCAGTACCGACCCTCTGACAGTGCGGCACTCCCTCAGTACTGACCCTCTGACAGTGCAACACTCCCTCAGTACCGACCCTCTGACAGTGCAACACTCCCTCAGTACTGACCCTCTGACAGTGCGGCATTCCCTCAGTACTGACCCTCTGACAGTGTGGCACTCCCTCAGTACTGACACTCTGACAGTGCGACACTCCCTCACTACTGACCCTCTGACAGTGCGGCATTCCCTCAGTACCGATCCTCTGACAGTGCGGCACTCCCTCAGTACTGACCCTCCGACAGTGTGGCACTCACTCACTACTGACCCTCCACCAGTGCGGCACTCCCTCAGTACTGACTCACCGACAGTGCAGCACTCCCTTGGTACTGACCCTCCAACAGTGCGGCACTCCCTCAATTCTGACACTGTGACAGTGCGGCACTCCCTCAGTACTGACCCTCCGACAGTGTGGCACTCACTCACTACTGACCCTCCACCAGTGCGGCACTCCCTCAGTACTGACTCACCGACAGTGCAGCACTCCCTTGGTACTGACCCTCCAACAGTGCGGCACTCCCTCAATTCTGACACTGTGACAGTGCGGCACTCCTTCAGTCCTGACCCTCCACAGTGCAGCACTCCCTCAGTACTGACCCTCTGACAGTGCGGCACTCCCTCAGCACTGACCCTCCGACAGTGCGGCACTCCCTCAGTACTGACCCTCCAATAGTGCGGCACTCCCTCAGTACTGACCCTCCGATAGTGTGGCACTCCCTCAGTACTGACCCTCCGATAGTGCGGCATTCCCTCAGTACTGACCCTCCGATAGTGCGGCACTCCCTCAGTACTGACCCTCCAATAGTGCGGCACTTCCTCAGTACTGACCCTCCGATAGTGCGGCATCCCTCAATACTCACCCTCCGATAGTGCTGCACTCCCTCAGTACTCACCCTCCGATAGTGCAGCACTCCCTCAATCCTGACAGCATAGTGCATACGATCATCGATTCGAATCTAATGTCTGTGATGGGCTTTGCCTGGCCCTGAGTGACTTGCCACTTGTCACCTGAAGCCCTGACATTGTCCAGTTCCTGCTGTATTTGGTCATGGACTGCATCGTACCTGAGGAAGTGAATAGATGTGTGACCATTCTTGGATAATATTCTTGGATAATGTTCACTTTCCTCTGCTCAGTACCTTATGGTCTATCACTGTCATTTACAAATTATTGCAGCATATTCTGAATGTAAAAATGTGATTTGACTAATATGAGATTAACTATTTTAGCAATGTGGAATTAGCCTTTCCATCCATTTGTTTCCAATTTCAGTTGAATAGCACCAGTTGAAAATAGGAATTTGGCAATGCTGATGAAGTGTGATTGGGTTGCAGCATTAACAAGTGCCTGGCATTTGTACCCGTACGTGACCAAGGCAGGTTTATTGCCCAGTTTCAGAGGCATTGAGAATAGGGCACACTGAGATAATGTTGCTTATGTTGGTGCAAGGTTGTCTGAGTTTCCAGTTGTCCAGGCCATAGAGAAGTATGAGGAAAGGCATCTGGGACACATACGTTTCTCATTCGAGGCATGGATTACTAAAGCAAGGAAATCATGTAGGAGTTGAACTATGGTGAGAGCACAGCTAGAGTACTGTGTGCAGTTCTAGTTGCACACCATCGGAAGGATGGGATTGTACCGGAGGGAATGCAGAGGAGATTCACCAGACTGTGCCTGGGTTAGCAAATTATGAGGAAAGGTTGCATAGACTTGATTGGTTTTCAATGGAGTGCAGGTCAGGCAGCATCTGAGGAGCAGGAGAATCGGCGTTTCAGGCATAAGCCTTTGTTAGGAATTCCTGATGAAGGGCTTATGAACGAAACATCAATTCTCCTGCTCCTCGGATGCTGTCTGACTGGCTGTACTATTCCAACACCACACTCTCCATTCTGACTCTCCAGCATCTATAATCCTCACTTTCTACTACTTGTTTTTAATGGAGTAGAGAATGTGATGGGATATCTGACTGTGATGTATATGGTCTTGAGGGGCATGGACAGAGCAGATAAGGAGCAGCTGTACCACTCAGGTGAAGGCTCAGTCTTAAGGGGATACAGGTTCAACGCGATGGACAGGAGATTTTGGGGGAATGTGAGGAAAACCATTTTTACTCAGAGGGTGGTGACGGTCTGGAATGTGCTGCCTGGGAAGGTGGTAGAGGTGAGTTGCCTCACATCCTTTAGAAAGTAATTGGATGGTCACTTGGCATGACTGAACATTCAAGGCTGTGGGCCAAGTGCTGGGAAATGAGATGAGGTGGGAAGTGAGGTCTTCCTCATGTATTGCTGCAGACTCGGAAGGCTGAAGGAATTCTTCTGCACTGTGCGATTCTGTAAAGATCAAAGATAAAGATCAGGAATCTCTTAATGACTTGGTGCACTAGAAAGTTGTACAGTTGGCTCCAAGTAGTCACTTCAGACTTTAATCAGCACCTTCTTCCTCCTATAGGGAAAAGAGAGACCCCAAATAAAAATGCTGCATTCCTTTAGTGTTTTCCACATCTCAGCGAATAGGTAAATGTCTTTTTCTGGAACCGTGACTGATATCATGACTTACTCCTTTCCTTGACAGGTCCCTCGGAAGTCTGTATATGATCAACTGAACCAGATCCTAATTTCAGATGACCAGCTGCCAGAGAGTATTATACTGGTGAACATTACAGACTGGCAGGGACAGGTAGGAGAACACTGGCATAGAGAGGATCTCCCATAACAACGGCAATGTAGAGGATAAGGCCATTATTGTCAGACAGCAGTGCGATAACCCAGGGATGCAAGGGCGTTATCTGGGGAGCAGGCAAGAAGATGAAGTTCAGATCAGAGATCATCCATGATTGCATTGATGACCAGAACAGGCATAACAGGATATGGTCTCCTATGTTCATCGTTCTTATAAGAGAGGATTGACAGGAGAGAGACTTTCCAAATGAATGGACGAAGAGAGAGAGAGAGAGAGAGCTCAGAGGCAGGGTCCAGGAGAATGAGACTCAGACATCGTACAGAGAGGGTCCAAGAATGGACTGAGAGAGAGAGAGATAGCTCATAGAGAGAGAGAGGGTCCAGGGGTATGAGGCTGAGAGGGAGAGTGTTCGGGGAAGGGACTCAGAGATCATTCAGAGAGGGTCCAGGAGTGGGACTGAGAGAGAGATAGCTCAGAGAGAGAGAGGGTCTAGGGATATGAGGCTGAGAGGGAGAGCGTTCAGGGGAAGGGACTCAGAGATCGTTCAGAGAGGGTCAGGAATGGGACTGAGAGAGAAATAGTTCACAGAGAGAGAGGGTCTAGGGGTATGGGGCTGAGAGGGAGAGCGTTCAGGGGAAGGGACTCAGAGATCGTTCAGAGAGGGTCCAGGAATTCGACTGAGAGAGAGAGAGCTCATTCAGAGAGAGAGGGTCCAGGGGAATGGGACTGAGAGAGAGAGCTCCTTCAGACAGTGAGAGAGTTCAGGGGAATGGGATTGAGAGACAGCTCATTCAGAGAGAGAGGGTCCAGGGGAATGGGACTGAGAGAGAGCTCATTCAGAGAGAGAGAGAGAGGGTGTGGGGAATTCGACTGAGAGAGAGAGAGCTCATTCAGAGAGAGAGGGTCCAGGGGAATGGGACTGAGAGAGAGGGTCCGCGGGAATGGGACTGAGAGAGAGAGCTCCTTCAGACAGTGAGAGAGTTCAGGGGAATGGGATTGAGAGACAGCTCATTCAGAGAGAGAGGGTCCAGGGGAATGGGACTGAGAGAGAGAGTTCGTTCAGAGAGCGAGGGTCCAGGGGAATGGGACTGAGAGAGAGCTCATTCAGAGAGAGAGAGAGAGGGTGTGGGGAATTCGACTGAGAGAGAGAGAGCTCATTCAGAGAGAGAGGGTCCAGGGGAATGGGACTGAGAGAGAGAGTTCGTTCAGAGAGCGAGGGTCCAGGGGAATGGGACTGAGAGAGAGAGCTCCTTCAGAGAGAGAGGGCCCAGAGGATTGGGGCTGAGAGAGAGGTCGTTCAGAGAGAGATGGTCCGGGGGATTGGGACTGAGTGAGAACTCATTCAGAGAGAGAGAGGGTCCAAGCGAATGGGACTGAAAGAGAGGGTCCGGGGGAATGGGACTGAGAGAGAGAGCTCCTTCAGAGAGAGAGGGCCCAGAGGATTAGGGCTGAGAGAGAGGTCGTTCAGAGAGAGATGGTCCGGGGGATTGGGACTGAGTGAGAACTCATTCAGAGAGAGAGGGTCCAGGGGAATGGGACTGAGAGAGAGAGCTCCTTCAGAGAGAGAGAGAGAGGGAGAGAGAGAGAGAGAGGATCCATATATTCCTGCATGCATTTATTCTACATCCATTTTTTCTTGAAGCTGTTTCAGTTACTTCTCAATATACTGAACTTCATCAACAACTACTCAAACTTCAAATTCTCATCTTCATCTTCCTCATCTTCATCTTACTCCTCCCATCTCTGTAACCTCCTCTTGCAGTACCAACCTGAAATAGCAGAGCTTTTTGAATTCTTACCTATTGTTCAGCCCTGACCATAAGAGGTAGGCCCTTTGGCCCATCAGGTCCTCTGTGCCATTCAGTGCAATCATGGCTGATCTCATATTCTTTGACACCACTTTCTTGCCTTTTTCCCCATCACCTCTGATTCTGTTCCTGATTAAAAATCTATTAGGGCACCGCAGAATTGTTTTGCTACAGATGGTGGCCATTTGGCTCATCCTGTCTGCTCCCGTTCTATTATCTAGTACCATTCTCCAGCCTTTTTCCCATATCCCTGCACACCGTTATATAATAGTTGTTTTGTGATTCATGGGTGAAGACTCCCAAACCTCGCTGTTCTTTCTGCAGTCTTTTTCCACTTCAATAATATTGAGCTCCTCTGTTCTTCCTGCCATAGTGCTGAACCTCACATTTTCCCACATTATATTCCACTCAGTTAACCTCTCTATGTCCCTCTGCAGACTCTTTGTGTCATACTCACTACTTGCCTTCCTCTTATTTTTGTGTCATCCACAAACTTGATTACAATAGTCACTTTCCTGATCTAAATCATTCATATATATTGTAAATAAATGTGGCCCCAGCACTGATCCCTGTGACACTCCACTAGTTACAGGCTGCCATCCTGGAAATGTCCCTTTCATCCCAGCTATCTATCTTCCACAAGTTAGTCAGTCCTGTGGCCATGCCTGGTTACTCCACCATGAGTCATGGTGCCTGCAGATGCCTTGGCACTACATTTTGGAATTCTCTCCCTCTCCACTTCTTGCACTTTTTCTTATGATTTAAAATCCTTCTGAAAACCTACTTCTGAGCAGGCATTTGCTTCCCTGACCTGTCACAGCCCAATATTAAATTCTGTTTGAGAGTTGCTCCTGATTATCTACAAGGTTAGATTTTCTGAATTCACACTGTGGGTTTAGTTGATCATGGACTTTATTCACTCCTTTTTTCAGTATCTGTACGAACGTCTCCATGAGAAGAGCCAGCCCATGGTGTGCACATGCTCAGTGGCAGATATCCACGCAGCTTTTAACACTATTGTTACCAGGATACAAAGATTGTAAGTAACCAGGCGTTCTGTGGAAATTAACCTGGTGGGAAGGGGTGCTCCTAAACCCTACACCTCAAACCCTCATGTCTCTATGGGTGTGGATGGACACTCCACTTGACTGCATGTCTATGCCCCACTTGTTCCTTTCTTAAGAATGCCTTACACCTTATAGTTACATACAGGTGTTGCACAGCTGCAGACTTACACACAGCCTACACTAGTCCAAGAACAAGGCTTACTGGCACCTTTTGATGGCAACTAGGAATGGGTCATAAATGCCCAATGCACCTAAACCAGCAGAATTATTTTTGTTTGAAGTTGCTCCTGGCACCCATGATACTAACAGATAGCCATTAAAGCACTAATTAATAACCTTGTTAAACAGGCGAGAATATGGCAGATGGAATATAATGTGGATAAATGTGAGGGTTAGTTAAAAAAAACAGATGTGCAGAGTTTTTCTCAAAGGGGAAGAGGTTGGAAAGTGTAGATGCATAAATTGGAAGTGGTTCAGGGTTTGGAAGGTACTGTCTGAGGATTTTTGGTGAATTTCTGCAGGGCATCTTGTAGATAGTACACACTGCTGTGACTGATGCTTATAGATGTGGTGCCAATCAAGCGGCTACTGTGACCTGGATGGTGTTGATCTTCTTGAGTGTTGTTGGGGCTGCCCTCATTCAGGTCAAGGGGGGAGTATTCCATCCCACTCCTGACATGTCTTGTAGATGGTGGACAAGCTTTGGGGAGTCAGGAGGTGAGTTACTCACTGCAGGATTCCCAGCCTCTGACCAGCTCTTGTAGACACTGTTTCTACATGGTGAGTCCAGATCAGATTCTGATCAATGGTAACCCCAAGGATGTTGGTAGTGGGGGACTCAGTGATGGTAACACCATTGGATATCAAAGGGTGGTGGTTAGATTGTCTCTTATTCAAGATGGCGTTTGCATTGCAAAAATGTCATTTTCACTTGTCAGCCCAAGCCTGGATATTGTCCAGACCTTGTTGCATTTGAACATGGACTGCTTCAGTATCTGAGGAATTGTGAATGGTCCTGAACATTGTGCAATCATTGGTGAACATCTCCAGTTCGGACCTTATGATGGAGTGAAGGTTATTGACAAAGAAGTAAAGATAGTTGGGCCTAGGACTCTACCCTGAGATGTCCTGGAGCTGAGATGACTGACCTTCAACAACCACAACCATCTTCCTCTGTGCCAGATCTGGCTCCAACCAGCGGAGAGTTTGCCCCCGATAACCTGATTCTTTCTCACACTTTTGCCTTTCTTTTGTCTCTGCAGCTGTAATTGTAACTCACAGATGCCTCCTCCAGTCAAAGTGGCACTGGCTGGGGACCAGAGCTTCCTCAGCACCATCCTCAGGTTCTTTTGCCTGGGCTCTGTGATGCCACACTCGGTCGAATGCAGCCTTGATGTCAAGGGCTGTCCCTCTCCCCTCCCTTCTGGAATCCAGCTCTTTTGTCCATGTTTGACCCAAGGCTGGAATGAGGTCAGGAGCTGAGTGACCCTGGGGGTACCTAAACTGGGCGTCACTGAGCAGGTTATTGCTGAGCGAGTGCTGCTTGATAGCTCTGTTACTGACCCCTTCCATCACTTTACTGAGGATCGAGGGGAGACTGATGGGGGGGTAATTGGCCGGGTTGGATCTGTCCTGCTTTTTATGTACAGACAATTTTCCAAATTGTTGGGTAGATGCCAGTGTTGTAACTGTACTGGAACAGCTTGGCTAGGGGAGTGGCAAGTTCTGGAGCACACATCTTCAGTCCTATTGCTGGAATGTTATCAGGGCCCATAGCCTTTACAGTATCCAGTGTCTCGAACATTGCTTCCTGTCATGTGTAGTGAATCGAATTGGCTGAAGACTGGTATCTGTGATGTTGGGCACCACTGGAGGAGGCTGAGATGGATCATCCATTTGGCACTTCAAGATTGCAGCGAAAGCTTCAGCAAATGAGTTCACACACACACACACACACACACACACACACACACATACACACACACACACACACACACCTGCTGCAGAGAAACATGGGGAGGTGATGTCCATGTGGTACTATCACAAGAGTACAATCATAGAGTCATAGAGATGTACAGCATGGAAACAGACCCTTCAGTCCAACCTATCCATGCCGACCAGATATCCCAACCCAATCTAGTCCCACCTGCCAGCACCCGGCCCATATCCCTCCAAACCCTTCCTATTCATACACCCATCCAAATGCCTCTTAAATGTTGCAATTGTACAAGCCTCCACCACATTCTCTGGCAGCTCATTCCACACATGTACCACCCTCTGCGTGAAAAGGTTGCCCCTTAGGTCTCTTTTATATCTTTCCCCTCTCACACTAAACCCAGAGTAAAAACTTTGTCTATTTATCCTATCCATGCCCCTCATAATTTTGTAAACCTCTATAAGGTCACCCACAGCCTCCGACGCTCCAAGGAAAGCAGTCCCAGCCTGTTCAGCCTCTCCCTGTAGCTCAGATCCTCCAACCCTGACAACATCCTTGTAAATCTTTTCTGAACCCTTTCAAGTCTCACAACATCTTTTCGATAGGAAGGAGACCAGAATTGCACGCAATTTTCCAATAGTGGCCTTACCAATGTCCTGTACAGCCGCAACATGACCTCCCAACTTCTGTACTCAATACTCTGACCAATCAAGGAAAGCATACCAAACGCCTTCTTCACTATCCTATCTACCTGCGACTCCACTTTCAAGGAGCTATGAACTGCAATCCAAGGTCTCTTTGTTCAGCAACACTCCCTAGGACCTTACCATTAAGTGTATAATCCTGCTAAGATTTGCTTCCCCAAAATGCAGCACCTCGCATTTATCTGAATTAAACTCCATCTGCCACTTCTCAGCCATTGGCCCATCTGGTCCAGATCCTGTTGTAATCTGAGGTAACCCTCTTCGCTGTACACTACACCTCCAATTTTGGTGTCATCTGCAAACTTACTAACTGTACCTCTTATGCTTACATCCAAAACATTTACGTAAATGACAAAAAGTAGAGGACCTAGCACTGATCCTTGTGGCACTCCACTGGTCACAGGTCTCCAGTCTGAAAAACAACCCTCCACCACCACCCTCTGTCTTCTACGTTTGAGCCAGTTCTGTATCCAAATGGCTAGTTCTCCCTGTATGCCATGAGACCTCACCTTGCTAATCAGTCTCCCATGGGGAACCTTGTCGAACGCCTTACTGAAGTCCATATAGATCACATCCAACGAGCAGCGAAATCAACGTTTCGGGCAAAAGCCCTTCATCGGGCTTTTGCCCGAAACGTTGATTTCGCTGCTCGTTGGATGCTGCCTGAACTGCTGTGCTCTTCCAGCACCACTAATCCAGTATTTGATTTTCAGCATCTGCAGTCATTGTTTTTACCTCCATATAGATCACATCTACTGCTCTGCCCTCATCAATCTTCTTAGTTACTTCTTCAAAAACCTCAATCAAGTTTGTGAGACATGATTTCCCACACACAAAACCATGTTGACTATCCCAAATCAGTCCTTGCCTTTCCAAATACATGTACATCCTGTCCCTCAGGATTCCCTCCAACAACTTGCCCACCACCGAGGTCAGGCTCACCGGTCTATATTTCCCTGGCTTGTCTTTACCGCCCTTAAACAGTGCCACCACATTTGCCAACCTCCAGTCTTCCAGCACCTCACCTGTGACTATCGATGATACAGATATCTCAGCAAGAAGCCCAGCAATCACTTCTCTAGCTTCCCACAGAGTTCTAGGGTACACCTGATCAGGTCCTGGGGATTTATCCACCTTTAACCGTTTCAAGACATCCAGCACTTCCTCCTCTGTAATCTGGACATTTTGTAAGATGTCACCATCTATTTCCCTACAGTCTATATCTTCCATATTCTTTTCCACAGTAAATGCTGATGCAAAATATTCATTTAGTATCTCCCCCATTTCTGTGGCTCTACACAAAGGCCGCCTTGCTGATCTTTGAGGGGCCCTATTCTCTCCCTAGTTCCCCTTTTGTCCTTAATGTATTTGGAAAAACCCTTTGCATTCTCCTTAATTCTATTTGCCAGAGTACTTGGTAAAGTTCGAGGGACCTGGGTTCAAATTTCTACATGGCTACTGGTGAAACTTGAATTGAATAATAATCTGAAACAATTTAATGATGACCATGAAACCATTATTGATTGTCAGGAGAATAACCCATCTGGTTCAGTAATGCCTTTTTGAAACAGGAATCTGCCTGGTCTGTCCTAAAAGTGATTCCAGACCCACAGCAACGTGGTTGACTCTCAACTGCCCTCTGGGCAAGTAGGGATGGGCAATAACTGTGATCCTCCAGTGATGTCCACATCCTGTTAATGAATACAAAAAACACATAAGCCCCTACAAGTTCCCCTCCAAGCCTCTCACCATTCTGACATGGAAATATCTCACCATTCCTTTGCGTCAAAATCCTGGAATTCCCTCCCTAACAGTATTGTGGGTCTCCCTGTTTTCTATCCTGGCAGATCTCAGGCAGTTTGGCACAATTCAGACATTCAAAGTATAGTTTTGCAGTGTGGAGCTAGAGGGGGATTCTTTCTCACACTTTCACCTTTCTTTTGTCTCTGCAGCTGTAATTGTAACTCACAGATGCCTCCTCCAGTCAAAGTGGCACTGGCTGGGGACCAGAGCTTCCTCAGCACCATCCTCAGGTTCTTTGTCGAGCAATTAGCAAGCAAAACTCCAGACTGGTTGAATTATATTCGCTTCCTGATTGTGCCGCTAGGTAAGGGGTCCATAGCTGGATATCACTTGTGCCAGCATCTGTGTCTGTCTACATTACATTTCTTTCACATAGGACCAAAACCATTCAACCATTCACCAACAGATTCAGTCCACATCATTCCATGTTTATTTCATTTTACTTTGCACTTCTGACTTTCCCCATCACCTGCTGAAAGGGTTGAGTTCTTTCTGGGACATGTTGCCCTGTCACAATCCACCCTGATGTATTTGCCGACATGAGTCAGTCAGTGAGATATTGGGCCATGGAGGGCATCACTGCCAAGCTCAGTCTGACATCTACTGAGACAGTGGCTATGTGATAGAGAGTTGGGATTTTCAGGGTGGCAACTTGTAACTAACAGAGAGCCACGGGAGTCAGTGCTGGGCCCTAATAATTTACAATATACATGAAACACTTGAATTAAGAAGGTGAATGTAGTACAGCCAGGTTTGCAGATGGGACAGAAGTAGGTGGGCAGGCAACTGGTAAGGATGATACAAAGTCTGCATTGTCAGGTTATTTTGGCAGGAAGGATGGAGGAGCTGAATATTATTGAAATGGAGAAAGACTGCAGAAAGCTACAGAACAGAGAGATTTGGGAGCCCTCATGCATGAATCACAAAAATCATAAAAATCCATATTCAGTGGGTAACAGGAAGGAAAATGGAATGTTGGCCTTTATTTCAAAGGGGATGGAATATAAAAGTAGGAGGGTTATGCTAAAACTGTACAAGGCAATCATCAGACCACAGATGAAATACTGTGAACAGTTTTGGCCCTCTTATCTAAGGAAAGATCTAACTGGCATTGGAGGCAGTCCAAAGATCCCAGATTTGAGGGACTGTCTGATGAGGAGAGGTTGAGTCGGTTGGGCCTGTACTCACTGGAGTTTAGGAGAATGAGAGACGACCTTATTGAAAGAGGGGGCTTGACAGGGGAGATGTGAAGAGATTGTTGCCTCTTGTGGGTGAGTCTAGGAAGACGGAGATGAGGAGAAAATTCTCCTCTCAAGGATTGTGAGTTTGTGGAATTCTTTACCACAGAGGGCAGTCGAGACTGGGTTGTTACGTATTTTCAAAGCTGAGAGAGACAGATTTTTAACCAGGAAGGGAATCAAGGGTTGTGGGGAATAATCTGAAAAGTGGAGTTGAGGATTAGTGATCACCCATAAAAGTTAGAAGCAGGAATAGGCCATTTGGCCCCTTGATTCAGCTTTATCATTGGACATGGTTGTGGCTGATCGTCGAGGTCAATCCCTAATCCCACTCTCTCCCTTGATCCCTTCAGCCATCATTCTCCTTCTTGAAAACATAATGTTTTGTCCTCAATCTCTTTTAATGGTCGTGAATTTCACAGGCTCACCACTCTCTGGGTGAAGACATTTCTCCTCATCTCAGTCTGAAAAGGTTGATTCCTCTTTAACCTGACCCCCAGCTGTGGCCATTGCAAACATCCTACCCTTTATGTGCCTGTGTAATCAAGATCTCATTGAATGGTGGAGCAGATGTGATGGGCTACATTATAGGAAGGATGTGATTGTCCTGGAGGGGTGCAGAGGGAGATCTATCAGGATACTCTCTGGGATGGAGTATCTCAGTGATGGAGAGAGGCTGGATAAGCTCAGGCTGGTTTCTTTAGAGCAGAGAAGGCTGAGGGGGGATTGATCGAGGTGTGTAAGATAATGCGGGGCATGGACAAGGTGCCCTCCAACCGTAACAAGGAGAGAACCCCCCTGGTGCTCACCTTCCACCCTACCAACCTTCGCATAAACCAAATCATCCACTGACATTTCCGCCACCTCCAAACAGACCCCACCACCAGGGATATATTTCCCTCCCCACCCCTTTCTGCCTTCCGCAAAGACCGTTCCCTCCGTGACTACCTGGTCAGGTCTACGCCACCCAACAACACATCCTCCCATCCTGGCATCTTCCCCTGCCACCGCAGGAATTGCAAAACCTGTGCCCACACCTCCTCCCTCACCTCCATCCAAGGCCCTAAAGGAGCCTTCCACATCCATCAAAGTTTCACCTGCACATCCACCAATATCATTTATTGTATCTGTTGCTCCCGATGCGGTCTCCTCTACATTGGGGAGACTGGGCGCCTCCTAGCAGAGCGCTTTAGGGAACATCTCCGGGACACCCGCACCAATCAACCACACCGCCCTGTGGCCCAACATTTCAACTCCCCCTCCCGCTCTGCTGAGGACATGGAGGTCCTGGGCCTCCTTCACTGCCAGTCCCTCACCACCTGATGCCTGGAGGAAGAACGCCTCATCTTCCGCCTTGGAACACTTCAACCCCAGGGCATCAATGTGGACTTCAACAGTTTCCTCATTTCCCCTTCCCCCACCTCACCCCAGTTCCAGTTCAGCACCGTCTCCATGACTTGTCCTACCTGCCTATCTTCTTTTCCACCTATCCACTCCACCCTCCTCTCTGACCTATCACCTTCATCCCCTCCCCCACTCACCCATTGTACTCTATGCTCCTTTCTCCCCACCCCCACCCTCCTCTAGCTTATCTCTCCACGCTTCAGGCTCTCTGCCTTTGTTCCTGATGAAGGGCTTTTGCCCGAAACATCGATTTTCCTGCTCCTCGGATGCTGCCTGACCTGCTGTGCTCTTCCAGCACCACTAATCCAAAATCTGGTTTCCAGCATCTGCAGTCATTGTTTTTACCAGGGTGGGGAGAGAGCAGCTACTCCCCCTGGTTAAAGGGTCAGTAACAAGGTGGCATCATTTGAAAGTGAAAGGCAGCAGATCCAGGGGGATTTGAGGAAGAGCATTTACACCCAGACGGTGGAGGGGGTGGGGCGGGTAGAGTGGTCTGGAATGCACTGCCTGGGAGGAGGGGAGTGGGTTGAGATGGAAAACATCAAAAAATTGAGAAATAACTTGAAGGAATACTCAAAATGTCATAATGTTCAAGGCCTAATGTGGGAAAGTGGGACGAGTGTGAGTAGGTTGGTGCAAACCTGAGAGGCCAAAGGCTCCTCTCTCTGTGCTGTATGGCTGTAGGAATGACTCACCTACATCTGCTCTGAAGTCAGTGGTCTCTGGCCAGGAGACAGTAGGCTTTCAGTTTGAAACAGTCAAATACATGTACAGTACCCCTGTACAACAGCAGGACCTTGATAACAAACCACATTGATGTAACCATGACAAAGGGGAGGTTTCAAATGAGCCATAGTGATGTTGAGAGTTAGACAGCAGTGTGACACTGAGAGTAAGAATGCGGTTGGCATATATGTGCAGCAGACTAGAGTTGGAAGAGCAGAGAAGACCCTGCCTGTGCTTGCCAAGTTTGAATTGTCCCCAAAGAGAGGAAAGCCCTGATCCTTGGCTGACAATGTCAGTGAGCAATAGGAATAGCCACTCTCCTGCCAGTCCGATAGCTGAGGTGAGGTGAGGCTGATGGCCTTCACTAAGGGACACACCATTCAACAATCGTTCAGTGTTGTCACATTTGGAAAAGAGCTGTGAGTGCTGTTTCGAGGGACACTGTAAACTTATCTGTCTGCAACATGGGGCAGGTGACAGCCTGAAAAACATGCTAAGCCTCAGAGAATTCAGCAACACCTCACTCCCCAAAACCCCAGCAAGGCCTGTATCATGCCTTTCGATCAGAGAATCGTATAATACAGAAGAGGACCTTCAACACATAGAGTCGACCCCACAGAAACTACCCGAGCTCGATACTACTCCCACAATAAATGCCAGCCTGCTGGCAACCCCCATATCATAGAGTCATAGAGATGTATAGCAGGGAAACAGACCCTTCGGTCCAACCCATCCATGCCGACCAGATATCCCAACCCTATCTAGTCCCACCTGCCAGCACATAAAAATCCTACTCATTGAGACCTTGGAGTGCAGGTTCATAGCTCCTTCAAAGTGGAGTCGCAGGTAGATAGGAGAGTGAAGAAGGCGTTTGGTATGCTTTCCTTTATTGGTCAGAACATTGAGGTGGGGGCCCACAGGGATCTGTGCTGGGTCCCTTACTGTGTGTGTGACTGGAGCCCAGTGTGTGGTGGGGACCCACGGGGATCTGTGCTGGGTCCCTTACTGTGTATGTGACAGGGCCCAGTGTGTGGTGGGGACCCACAGGGATCTGTGCTGGGTCCCTTACTGTGTGTGTGATTGGGGCCCAGTGTGTGGTGGGGACCCACGGGGATCTGTGCTGGGTCCCTTACTGTGTATGTGACAGGGCCCAGTGTGTGGTGGGGACCCACAGGGATCTGTGCTGGGTCCCTTACTGTGTGTGTGACTGGGGCCCAGTGTGCGGTGGGGTTCCACAGGGATCTGTGCTGGGTCTCTTACTGTGTGTGTGACTGGGGCCCAGAGTGTGGTGGGGACCCACGGGGATCTGTGCTGGGTCCCTTACTGTGTGTGTGACTGGGGCCCAGTGTGTGGTGGGGTTCCACAGGGATCTGTGTTGGGTCCCTTACTGTGTATGTGACAGGGCCCAGTGTGTGGTGGGGACCCACAGGGATCTGTGCTGGGTCCCTTACTGTGTGTGTGACTGGGGCCCAGTGTGCGGTGGGGTTCCACAGGGATCTGTGCTGGGTCTCTTACTGTGTGTGTGATTGGGGCCCAGTGTGTGGTGGGGACCCACGGGGATCTGTGCTGGGTCTCTTACTGTGTGTGTGATTGGGGCCCAGTGTGCGGTGGGGACCCACAGGGATCTGTGCTGGGTCCCTTACTGTGTGTGTGATTGGGGCCCAGTGTGTGGTGGGGACCCACAGGGATCTGTGCTGGGTCTCTTACTGTGTGTGTGATTGGGGCCCAGTGTGTGGTGGGGACCCACAGGGATCTGTGCTGGGTCTCTTACTGTGTGTGTGATTGGGGCCCAGTGTGCGGTGGGGACCCACAGGGATCTGTGCTGGGTCCCTTACTGTGTGTGTGATTGGGGCCCAGTGTGTGGTGGGGACCCACAGGGATCTGTGCTGGGTCCCTTACTGTGTGTGTGATTGGGGCCCAGTGTGTGGTGGGGTCCCACAGGGATCTGTGCTAGGTCCCTTACTGTGTGTGTGATTGGGGCCCAGTGTGTGGTGGGGTCCCACGGGGATCTGTGCTGGGTCCCTTACTGTTCGTGCTATTCATCAATGATGTAATGGACAATGTAAGGGTGAAGATAAACAAGTTTAAGGTAAAGAAGCTTGAGGTCCTGTTGGTGTTGTATGTTGTAATTGTACCCGCCTCCACCACTTCCTCCAGCAGCTCATTCCATACCAGCACCACACTCTGTGGGAAAACATTCCCCTTTAGGTCCCTTTTAAATCTTTCCCTTCTCGCCTTAAACCTGTGCCCTCTAGTTTTGGACTCCATGACCCTGGGAAAAAGATCTTGGCTATTCACTCTGTCCATGCTCCTCACGGTTTTATAAACCTCTGTACAATCACCCTGCATACACTGATGGCTCCAGGGAAAACAGCCCCAGCCTATTCTGCATCTTGCCACAGCTCAAACCCTCCAACCCTGGCAACATCCTTGTCAATCTTTCCTGAATCCTTTCAAGTTTTGCAACGTCTTTCTGAAAGGAGGGAGACCAGAACTGAATGTATATTCCTGAAGAAGATTATGAGAGCTAAGATATACATGCATTTAGAAAGACAAGGTTTGGTTAGGAGTAGAAAATGTGTTGCTGGAAAAGCGCAGCAGGTCAGGCAGCATCCAAGGAGCAGGAGAATCAACGTTTCGGGCATGAGCCCTTCTTCAGGAATGAGGAAAGTGTGCCAAGCAGGCTAAGATAAAAGGTAGGGAGGAGGGAGTGGCAGAGGGGCGTTGGGAATGCGATAGGTGGAAGGAGGTTAAGGTGAGGGTGATAAAGTCAGGGTGATAGGCCGGAGTGGGGGTGGGGGCAGAGAGGTCATTAAGAAGATTGCAGGTTAGGAAGGTGGTGCTGAATTCAAGGGTTGGGACTGAGACAAGGTGGGGGGAGGGAAAATGAGGAAACTGGAAAATCTGAGTTCATCTCTTGTGGTTGGAGGGTTCCTAGGCGGAAGATGAGGTGCTCTTCCTCCAGCCGTTGTGTTGCTATGGTCTGGCGATGGAGGAGGCCAAGGACCTGCATGTCCTTGGTGGAGTGGGAGGGGGAGTTGAAGTGTTGAGCTACGGGGTGGTTGGGTTGGTTGGTCCGGGTGTCTCAGAGGTGTTCTCTGAAACGTTCCGCAAGTAGGCGGCCTGTCTACCCAATATAGAGGAGGCCACTTCGGGTGCAGCGGATGAAGTAAATGATGTGTGTGGAGGTGCAGGTGGATTTGTGGCGGATATGGAAGCGTCCCTTGGGGCCTTGGAGGGAAGTGAGGAGTAGTCAGCATGGCTTTGTGGGTGAGAGATTATGCCTCACAAATTTATTAGAGTTCTTTGATGAAGTGACCAGGAGGGTTGACGAGGGCAGAGTGGTAGATGTATTCTATATGGATTTCGGAAAGGCCTTTGATAAGATTCCGCTTGGTAGGCTGCTCTGGAATGTTAGATCGCATGGATTCCAGGGAGGAGCTGGCAAGTTGGATACACAATTGGCTTGATGGGAGGAAGCAGAGGGTAATCGTGGAAGGATGCTTGTTGGACTGGAGGCTTGTGACTAGTGGAGTCACTCGGGTCAGTGCTGGGCCCATTGCTGCGTATTATCTATATCAATGATTTGGATGAGAATGTCCAAGGCATGATTAGTAAGTTTACAGATGACACTAAAACAGGCAGAATCATGGAGAGTGAGGAAGTTTATCACAAATTGCAGCAGAACCTTGATCAGCTGGGAAGGTGGGCTGAGAAATAGTGGATGGAGTTTACTATAAATGTAAGGTCTTGCACTTTGGAAAGTCAAGTCAAGGTAGGAGTTCCATGGTGAATGGTAGGGCCTTAGGGAGTGCAGTGGAACAGAGGGACCTGAGAGTCCAGGTGCATGGTTCTCTGAAAGTGGAGTCCCAGGTAGACAAGGCAGTGAAGGCGGCTTTGGGCACACTGGCCTTCATCAGTCAGGGCATCGAGTATAGAAGTTGGGAAGTTATGTTGCAGTTGTACAGGATGTTGGTGAGGATGCACTTGGAGTATTGTGTTCAGTTTTGGTCACCTTGCTACAGGAAGGATGTTGTTAAACTGGAAACAGTGCAGAAGAAATTTACCAGGATGATGCCAGGACTCAATGGTCTGAGTTATAGGAAGAGGTTGGACAAGCTAGGACATTTCTCTTTCGAGTGTAGGAGACTGAGGGGGGGGGGCTTATAGGGGTGCATAAGATCATGAGAGGCATGGATGGGGTGAATGCACCCAGTCTGTTTCCTAGGGTTGGGGAATCGAGGACTAGAGGGCATCAGTTTAAGGCTCGAAGGGAAAGAATAAAAGGGAACCTGAGGGGCACCTTTTTTACAGAGCGTGGTGCACATATGGAATGAGCTGCCAGTGGATGTGGGTGAGGCGGGTACATTAACAACATTTAAAAGGCATTTAGACAAATACACGGATAGGAAAGGAATAGAAGGATGTGGGCCAAGTACAGGGAAATGGGGTTAGAGTGGATGGACATTTTGCTCGGCATGGAGCAGTTTGAGTCAAAGGGCCTGTCTCCATGCTGGAGGACTCTATAACTCAAGTGACCTAACCAATGTCCTGTACAGCTACAACATAACATCTGAATTCCTACACTCAATGCACTGAACAATAAAGGCAAGTGTACCAAATGCCAAACAGCAGATGTCTTGGAACAACAGACAGGAGTCTTCAGCAAAAGCTGGTAATGTAATAAAATAACTGGCATAGGAGAGCTTTTCAAATGTTGGAGCCTGTTCAGTCATTTAATAAAAGCAGAGCTGATCATCAGCCTCACCCGCATTTTACAACACCATCCCCATGCCACGTAAACCCAGGAGTAAAATTAAATCCAGCCACATGGCCCTGGCGTCAATTCTGATCCTCACTTCTCTGAATTCCTGTGACATCAGGCGTTTTGTTAAAATACCAAGAACTCGAAGTGTACCAGCATTGTCTTCACAAAGCAATTCACCAATGCAGCCACTCAGACTGGCAGTCATTCTTGGTTCTGTCGTCCTCAGGCTCTCATCCTCTCGCAAAATACTTGGCATCAGTTGACAACAAGTACAACAGCTCCTTCATGGACTCTGCATGGAGGGATCTCTTCAGCAAGTCAGAGCCTCCAACTGTAGGTAATGATCACAGGGCAAATGTGGGGGAGCCTCTGTACATCAATGTAACGTAGTCACAGCCAGCTTCTCTCAATGACAGGCTTTCAGAACGCAGACTCACGAGACCAGAGAACACCCAGCTTTCACTCACTGCCTACTCGAGACATACAAACTCACAAGGAGCATGGTCCACCTTGGGCTCCAGTCGGATATTCAAACAGGAGGCCACAGACAAGAGCACAAAGTAAAAGCACGAGGTTGACAGATACTACAGTACTGAGGGAGTGTGGCACTGACACAGGGTCAGTACTGAGGGAGTGCGGCACTGTCATAGGGTCAGTACTGAGGGAGTGCCACACTGTCAGGGGGTCAGTACTGAGGGAGTGCCACACTGTCAGAGGGTCAGTACTGAGGGAGTGCGGCACTGTCATAGGGTCAGTACTGAGGGAGTGCCACACTGTCAGGGGGTCAGTACTGAGGGAGTGCCGCACTGTGGGAGGGTCAGTGCTGAGGGAGTGCCACACTGTCAGGGGGTCAGTACTGAGGGAGTGCCGCACTGTGGGAGGGTCAGTGCTGAGGGAGTGCCACACTGTCAGGGGGTCAGTGCTGAGGTAGTGCCGCACTGTCAGAGGGTCAGTACTGAGGGACTGCTGCACTGTCGGAGGGTCAGTACTGAGGGAGTGCTACGCTGTTGAAGGGTCAGTACTGAGGTAGTGCCGCACTGTCAGAGGGTGAGTACTGAGGGACTGCTGCACTGTCAGAGGGTCAGTACTGAGGGAGTGCTACACTGTTGAAGGGTCAGTACTGAGGGAGTGTCACACTGTCGGAGGGTCAGTACTGAGGGAGTGCCGCACTGTCAGACGGTCAGTACTGAGGGACTTCTGCACTGTCAGCGGGTCATTACTGAGGGAGTGCTGTACAGTTGAAGGGTCAGTACTGAGGGAGTGCTACACTGTCAGTGGTTCAGTACTAAAGGACTGCTGCACTGTCAGAGGGTCAGTACTGAGGGAGTGCCACACTGTCAGAGGGTCAGTACTAAGGGACTGCTGCACTGTTGAAGGGTCAGTACTGAGGGAGTGCCGCGCTGTCAGAGGGTCAGTGCTGAGGGAGTGCTGTACTGCCAGAGGGTCAGTACAGAGCGAGTGCCGCACTGTCTGAGGGTCAGTACTGAGGGAGCATCACACTGTCAGAGGGCCAGTACTGAGGGAGTGCCGCACTGTCTGAGGGTCAGTACTGAGGGAGCGTCACACTGTCAGAGGGTCAGTACTGAGGGAGTGCCGCACTGTCTGAGGGTCAGTACTGAGGGAGCATCACACTGTCAGAGGGCCAGTACTGAGGGAGTGCCATACTGTTAGCGAGTCAGTACTGAGGCAGTACTACACTGTCGGAGGGTCAGTGCTGAGGGAGTGCTGTACTGTCAGAGGGTCAGTACTGAGGGAGTGCCGCAGTGTCAGAGGGTCAGTACTGAGGGAATGCTGCACTGTCGGAGGGTCAGTACTAAGTGCCGCACTGTCGGTGAGTCAGTTCTGAGGCAATGCTGCACTGTCGGAGGGTCAGTACTGAGGGAGTGCCGCACTGTCAGAGGGTCAGTGCTGAGGAAAAGCCGCACTGTCGGAGGGTCAGTGCTGAGGGAGTGCTGCACTGTCCGAAGGTCAGTGCTGAGGGAGTGCTGCACTGTCACAGGGTCAGTTCTGAGGGAGTGTCGCACTGTCAGAGTGTGTTTAGCACATTGCCAAGCACTGGCACTCTCTTGTGCCGTCATTACTGCTGCTCTGTCCTTTACAGTGTGTTTCTCTGATATTGTCATCCCACAGAAACATTCGACATAATCGGCCGAATCACGCAGTACGTATCTGGTGCCAACATGTCACATCAGCTGCCAATATCTGAGGCCATGCTGACCTACAAACAGAAGAGGTGAGTGAGCCCTAATGGTGCAGTCTTTCCACCAAGAAATCTGAAGTTGCTGGTCCAGTTCTGACCTTCTCTGATATTCCAAGATCCATTCCCAGGAAATTCCCCATCTCCACTCTTAATTTTTGAAATCCTCTTGCACTGGTCAGGCAAATAGTAGAGCTGTAGGATTGCTTTTGAGTGTTTCCAGGTTCTTATTCCTCTCTTTCAGTCTTTCTTGCTTGATCGTACAAGCAGTAAATATACAGAACAATGTCACATGGCACTGGGACTCCGAACATGCAAAATAAACCTGGAATTCTCAGAAATACTGGCAGGGTGCCCTTCATCTTCCAATGTGAAACTGGTTAATAAATTAAATGAGGAATATTGTATTCTGACTAAAAATTATCACTAGTTCATAATCTGTGTTCACCCCAGGAACCGTTTTAGCCTGAGAGAGATTGCCAAGTTCCACCATTGAGCCTGAAAGTGCAGAGATTTGGACTGTTCTTTCACACAGTTATTGTCAGGTTTTTTTATGGAATGTTTGGCTATGAACACATTGTCAACAACAAAATATTAATTTCTCAGGTGATCAGGAGCTCACCCTCAATTCTAACCTTCCCCAAATTCAGAACCTCACCTTTGTTCTTACATTCATTCTAGTAAGCCACTCAGTTTTATCAAGTCAAGACTAGGTCTAAAGAAAGGAATGAAACCAGACAGACCACTTGATATCAACACAGGTACCAAAAATGGCAATGGCAGAAGTCAACACTGACAAGTTAGCATGGTGCACAATGCTTAGCAACGCTACCTCAGCACCAAGTTCTTAGGTGGATTGGCCATGCTAAATTGCCCATAGTTGCCAGGAATGTGTAGGTTGGTGGGCTAGCCATTGGAAATGCAGGATTACAGGGATAGAGTAGAAGGTGGATGTGGGTGGGATGCTGTTCGGAGAGTCGGTCTGGGCTTGATGGGCTGAACAGCCTGATTCCACATTATAGGGATTCTCTGATTCTAAGTCCAAACTACTGGTAGCTTGGGGCTAGTGCCAAAATTGGGAGAGCTGTCTCACAGAACAGTCAAGCAATAGCCTGACATAATCATGCTCACAGATTCATACCTTATAGACACCACCATCACCATCCCTGGATACGTTCTATCCCACCAGCAGGACAGATCCAGCACAGTGGGATATAGTCAAGAGGGAATTGTTCTGGGAGTCCTCTACTTCAACCGTGGATCCCATAATGTCTTATGGCTTCAGGTTAAACATGGATAAGAAAACCTCCTGCTGATTACCATGTACCATCCTCCCTCAGCTGATGAATCAGTATCCTCCATGTTGAACAACACTTAGAGGAAGCGCTGAGGGTAGTAAGGACACAAAATGTACTCTGGGTAGAGGATTTCAATGTCCACCACTAAGCGTGGCTCGGCAGCATTGATACTGATCGAGCTGATCGACAGGACAGAGCTGCCAGACTGAGTCTGTTGCAGATGGGGAGGGAACCAACAAGAGGGAAAAACATACCTGACCTCATCCTTACCAATCTGCCGACTGCAGATGTATCTGTCCATGACAGTATCGGTAAAAGTGACCACCGCACAGTCCGTGTGGAGACAAAGTTCCACCTTCACATTGAGAATCCCCTCCATCGTGTTGTGTAGCACTGTCACTGTGCTAAATGGGACAGACTTCAAACTGATCTAGTAACTCAAGGCTGGGCCATCAAGAGCAGCAGAATTGTACTCTAGCACAATATGTAACCTCATGGCCCAGCATATCCCCCCTCAATCATTACCACCAAGCCAGGGGATCAACCCTGGGTCAAAGGAGATTTCAGGAGGGTATGCCAGGAGCAGCACCAGGCAGACCTGAAAATGATGTATCAACCTGGTCAAGTCACCAAACTGGACTACTTGCCAAACAGCATAAGCAGTAAATGATAGACAAAACTAAGTGAACTCACAAGCAATGGATCAGATCTATGTTCTGCACTCCTGCCACATCCAGTTGTGAATGATGGTGAACAATTAAACAGCTCACTGCAGGAGGAGGTTCATTCTGAAATGGAACTCTCGTACTCAAGGGATTTCCCACAAGTTTATTAGTGTCAGCATGGAGTCATGATCTACATTGGCCTAACCTTTCCAGGGTTTCTTGATGTGCATTCGCAGAGAGAGAAGTCAAACAAACAGCTGCACATGATGGAAATCTGAAACAAAATCAGAAATTGCTGGAGAAACACAGTAGGTCTGGCAGCATTGGTGGAGAGAAAACTGAGGGCTAACATTTTGAGTTCAGTGATTTTTCAGAGTTTTGTTGCTTTGCTGTCATTGTGCGATGCCTGTCTAATCTAATTAAGTACCTCTCTCATTAAAAAAAGTCTTTTGTTTTAGAGATCCTATTCCTTATGGAGTGAATTGCCTTTCTCATTCCTGATTTGTTTTTGGATATCTGGCATGTTTTTCTAATCTAATGACCATTACAAAATTGGAAGATTGTGTGCAAACTCTCTGTATAGCATCCTCAGTTCCATGATCTGTAAATAATATTGAGTGTCAAATCAGTGTGAGATAATGCAGTCATACGAAGCAGTGAGGTGAATTAAATCCCCTGCCCTTTTAATTTTGCATTTCTCCAATTCCCAAAGTAAAACTTGAGCTAAGGAGCCTGAGTTTTGACTGGAGAAGGGTTGTGTTTTGTTTTAAAGAAACCCTGATTAGAAGTGAATCTGTTTAGTTTCTGGACTTGGCATGAGCTGGGAACTTGAAGATTTGTTTTAACTGGAGACCACTTCAGTCTGGCATTCAACCTGTCTTGGATTAGCTGGATAAATATATCTAAATTCAGGCCACCTCGTCCATTTACATGGTGATGTTATCATGCATTCAGTGAATTCCCATCAGCATTACCCCCTGTCCAAACTCACGTCCCACCTAATATGAAGCAGCCCGAGTGAACTTCTCACTCCCTTGGCAAACAGTGACTGAATTGTTAGACCCCAACAGCAGAGTGGACAGTGCTGATAGACTGCAGCCAGAATGAACCAGCTGTCTGTTCCTCAGTCAAATGTATATTTTTATATTTGTTAGCTTCACAATAACTGACTCCTCATTCACAGCAAACTGTCTCTTATTTTTCTTCCCCCTTTGAGTCTTTTCATCATTTATAATTTCAGGTAATTTTTACACTTTGTTTTTAATTTTCTTGTGCATCAAGGAAAAGGAGCCTATATTTTGATTTTTATATCAGGTATCTGCCTGTGTGTTCTGCACACTCTTTTTTTGTCAGAGATGTTGTCTTGTTCTCTCACTTGTCTTCCTTATTTTAATAACTGACTTTAGTTGATCTGTTCCTGCTTTTGTGCTGTGGTTTGTTTGGTGTAATTTGTCACGACCTAAGGCTTTGTATGCGTCTAGCTGTTGAAGGTGTATGTTCCAATTCTCAGCTACTCAGTCCCAGGAGTTAGCTAGCCAACACAATATTAGCATTACTGGACTAACTGAAGAGCTTGGATCCCAAATACAGACATTTTGAAAGGATGGAATTGACAATTTAGGAAAGCTCAAGGTGTCACGTTGAAGTGATGTGACTGAAACAGGAACAGGAAGTGCCCACGCAGTCCCTCAAACCTGCTCTGCCATTCAATGAGATCATGGTTTATCTGCAGCCTGACTCCATATACCTCCTCGGTTCCATATCTTTTAAAACCTTTTCTTAATGGAAGTCTATCAGTCGCAGACTTAAAACCAACAATTGATCCAGCATCAGAGAGTTGTATCAGAGAGTTCCAAACAGCTGCCACCCTTTGTGTATTGAAGTGTTTGCAAACTACATTCTCAAAAAATTGGCTGTCATTTTTACACCGTGTTGCCTAGTCTGAGACTTCCCAATTACTGGTAATTTCAAAGAACTATGTATCTGAAGCCCTAGATTTCTGTATTCCACAACACTACCCAGGGCCCTCCCTTTAACTGTTTGTTTTGCTAAAGTGCAATACTTCACATTTATCCAAATTAAACTCCACCTGCCACTTCTCAGCCCGTTGACCTAATTGATCAAGATCTCTTTGTAATCTTAGATATCCTTCTTCAATTTTCACCAACCCACTGATTTTGGTGTCATCTGCAAACTTACTAACCATGCCTCCAATGTTCTCATCCAAATCATTTATATGAATGACAAACAGAAGTAGACCCAGTACTGGTTCCTGTGGGATAATGATGGTCACAGGCCTCCAGACCGAAAAGCAACCCTCCACCACCACTCTCTGTTGTTTGGGATGCTCTTTGAAGGGTCAGTGTGGACTCGATGGGCCAAATGGCCTGCTACCACACTGTAGAGATTCAATGGATTCTATGATTCTACCATAAAGCCAATTTTGTATCCAATTGTCAAGCTCACCATGAATCCCATGTGATCTAACTTTGCTAGTTACATGGTTTCTAGGTTTACCCTGTCCAGTCCTGTTGGAATTTTATAGGTTTCTATGAGATTCTAACCACTTCATTCTTCTCAACTCCATGAATATAGTTCAAACTGATCCAGTCTCTCTTCATGCATCAGTCCAGGAATCAGTAAACCCTTGTTACATTCCCTCCATAGCCAGAACATCCTTCCTCAGATAAGGAGTTTATCTTGGATAAATGCAAAGGGGCAGGACTTATACAATGAAAAGTAGGGTCTTGGGGAGTGTTTTTCAACAGAGAGACCAAAGAGTGCAGCTACACGATTCTGTGAAGCTTGCATCACATATAGATAGGGTGGTTAAGAAGGCATTTAGCTTGCTTGCCTTCGTTGCTGAGATCTTTATAGGAGGTTATGTTGAGGTTGTATAGGACATTGGTGGGCCCCCTCTGGAGTTCTGTGTCCAGTTCTGGTCACCCTTTTATAGAGGAAGTGGTGAATGTGGTCACAATTACAGCATTTAAAAGTACATGAATCGGAAGGATTTGGAGAGAGATGGGACAAGTGCAGGCGGGTAGGGCTACTTTAGTTTTGGAATGTGATAACCATAGACTGATTGGACTGAAGGATCTGTTTTCATGTTATATGACATCATGATTGTTTAAGGAGACCAAACCTGTCCACAATACTCCAGGTGTGGTCTCCCCAAGGCCCTGTATAATTGCAGCAAGACCTCCCTGCTCCTGGACTCGAATCCTCTCCCTATAAAGGCCCACATCCCATTTCCCTTCCTCACCGCCTGCTGTACCTGCACGCTTACTTTCAGAGACTGGGGTACAAGGACACCCAGGTGCCATTGCCCCTGCCCCTTTCCCAATCTGTCCCCATTCAGATCATCATCTGCCTTCCTGACCCTCCCCCCCCCAACCCCTCACATTTATCCACATTATCCTGCATCTCCCATGTATTTCCCCACTCCCTCAGCCTGTCCAAATCCCACTGAGATATCTCTGCATGTTCCTCACAGCTCACTCTCCCACCCAGCTTTGTGCTGTCTGTAAACCTGCAGAGATTACATTTAGTTCCCCCACCGACATCATTCATGTATATTGTGGATAGCAGGGTCCAAGCACCGATCCCTGTGGGACCCCACTGATCCCTGTGATTCAAAGTTTGGGAGAAGATTTGTAGCTTGGGTGCTCGTTGTTGTGGTTCTGTTCGCCGAGCTGGGAATTTGTCTTGCAAACGTTTCGTCCCCTGTCTAGGTGACATCCTCAGTGCTTGGGAGCCTCCTGTGAAGCGCTTCTGTGCTGTTTCCTCCGGCATTTGTAGTGCCACTACAAATGCCAGAGGAAACAGCACAGAAACACTTCACAGGAGGCTCCCAAGCACTGAGGATGTCACCTAGACAGGGGACGAAACGTCTGCAACACAAATTCCCAGCTCGGCGAACAGAACCACAACAACGATCCCTGTGGTATGCCACTGATCCCCGTGGTACCCCACTAATCCCCACGGTATCCCACTGATCCCTGTGGTATCCCACTGATCCCCGCGGTATCCCGCTGATCCCCGCGGTATCCCACTGATCCCTGTGGTATCCCAATGATCCCTGCGGTATCCCACTGATCCCCGCGGTATCCCACCGATCCCTGTGGTATTCCACTGGTCACTGCGGTATCCCACTGATCCCCGCGGTATTCCACTGATCACTGCGGTATCCCACTGATCCCTGCAGAATTCCACTGATCCCCACGGTATCCCACTGATCCCTGCTGTATCCCACCGATCCCTGCGGTAACCCACTGATCCCTGTGGTATCCCACTGATCCCTGCGGTATCCCTCTGATCCCCGCGGTATCCCACTGATCCCTGTGGTATCCCAATGATCCCTGCGGTATCCCACTGATCCCCGCGGTATCCCACCGATCCCTGCGGTATCCCACTGATCCCCACGGTATCCCACTGATCCTTGTGGTATCCCACTGATCACTGCTGTATCCCACCGATCCCTGCGGTAACCCACTGATCCCTGTGGTATCCCACTAATCCCCACGATATCCCATTGATCCCTGCTGTATCCCACCGATCCCTGCAGTAACCCACTGATCCCTGTGGTATCCCACTGATCCACGCGGTATCCCACTGATCCCCACGGTATCCCACTGATCCCTGCGGTATCCCACTGATCCCCGCGATATCACTCTGATCCCTGCGGTATCCCACTGATCCCTGCGGTATCCCACTGATCCTTGTGGTATCCCACTGATCACTGCTGTACCCCACCGATCCCTGCGGTAACCCACTGATCCCTGTGGTATCCCACTAATCCCCACGATATCCCATTGATCCCTGCTGTATCCCACCGATCCCTGCAGTAACCCACTGATCCCTGTGGTATCCCACTGATCCACGCGGTATCCCACTGATCCCCACGGTATCCCACTGATCCCTGCAGTATCCCACTGATCCCCGCGATATCCCTCTGATCCCTGCGGTATCCCACTGATCCCTGCGGTATCCCACTGATCCCCGTGGTATCCCTCTGATCCCCGCGGTATCCCATTGATCCCTGCGGTATCCCATTGATCCCTGCTGTATCCCACCGATCTCCGCGGTAACCCACTGATCCCTGCAGTATCACACTGATCCCCGCGGTATCCCACTGATCCCTGTGGTATCCCACTGATCCACGCGGTATCCCACTGATCCCTGTGGTATCCCACTGATCCCTGCGGTATCCCACTGATCCCCACGATATCCCTCTGATCCCCGCGGTATCCCACTGATCCCTGTGGTATCCCAATGATCCCTGCGGTATCCCACTGATCCCTGCGGTATCCCACTGATCCCTGTGATATCCCACTGATCCCCACGGTATCCCACTGATCCCCGCAGTATCCCACTGATCCCCACGGTATCCCACTGATCCCTGTGATATCCCACTAATCCCCGAGGTATCCCACTGATCCCTGCGGTATCCCACTGATCCCCGCGGTATCCCACTGATCCCTGTGATATCCTAGTGATCCCCGCAGTATCCCACTGATCCCTGCAGTAACCCACTGGTCACTGCTCACCGCTTGGAAATAGACCCATTTATTCCTATTCTTTGTTTCCTGTCTCACAATCAATTTTCTATCCATCTCAAACCACTGCTCCCATGCACTGGAGGATTTGAGCTATAGGGAGAGGCTTAACAGGCTAGGGCTATTTTCCCTGGAGCGTCGGACGCTGAGGGATGACCTTATAGAGGTTTATAAAATCATGAAGGACATGGATAGGGAATATAGACAAAGTCTTTTCCCTGGGGTGGGGGAGTCCAGAACTAGAGGGCATAGGTTTAGGGTGAGAGGGGAAAGATATAAAAGAGACCTAAGGGGCAACTTTTTCACGCAGAGGGTGGTATGTGTATGGAATGAGCTGCCAGAGGATGTGGTGGAGGCTGTACAATTGCAATATTAAAGAGACATTTGGATGGGTATATGAATAGGAAGGGTTTGGAGGGATAAGTGCCGGGTGCTGGCAGATGGGACTAGATTGGGTTGGGATATCTGGTCAGCATGGACCATGGACGGGTTGGACCGAAGGGTCTGTTTCCATGCTGTACATCTCTATAACTCTTATGAAAAGCCTTCTGAAAGTTCTCTGCCTCCCCATATCAACTCTACAAGTTGCAACCTCGAAGAATCCCTATAGATTTGTGAAGGATGTAAATTTGTAAATTTAATCCTGCCACTGGTTTCTAAGTGCTTTGCTCCTGATTTTTTTTATTGTTATGACATGGGGTAAACCCTCCTGCTTAATTTAACCCAGCAACACAGAAAAGATATATCCCGTGCAGTAATCTGTGAAAATTCAATAGACCACGGACTAGCTAAAGTAAAAGTAACAACTTTATTTCTTAAAGTATTACAGAGACTAATTAACTAATAACTATTTCTCTCACCTATCTTTTACTTTCCCTTCAAGAATACTAGTCTGATAAAACCCTCCAATTAAGATTTACCAAAATTCAACTTTTCAATAAATCCAACCAGATGTTGAATCTTCTTTTCTCCTTCTAAGGGATTTCTGCTTCACAGGTTACTGATCGATTGAGAGAGCTATTTTCAGGCAGTCTTTTTACATGCTGAGGCTTGGCAGTTCTCCTCTCAATGGTTCAATTTCCCCCAGTCTTATACCCGCAAAAGCATTGGATTGTGTCATTGGCTTTTAAGATTGTCAATATATTCAATTCAAACTGGATTGGAGTTTGTTTTTTTTGGGGGGGTATAATTGAAACTGAATGGCCTTATTCAAGTCTGTTTTGATCATTTCCTGGCAACCAGCTACCCTAGCTACCCCAGTAGCTAGAGCACATGTTACATTCTATCTTATTGCAAACACTTGATACTGTCACTGCGAGTTTTTAACTCTCTTAAAGGTACAGTGCACTCACATCTTCATAACATTATAATGAATTCTAACATTTTCCCCACTACTGATACCAGGCTGGCTGGTCTGTTTTCTCTCTGCCTCTTGTTTTAAACAGTGAGGTTACATTAACTACATTCTGATCCATATGAACAGTTCCAGTCAGTAGAATCTTGGAAGACCACCAATGCACTCACTATTTCCAGGGCACTTCCTAAATTGCCGATTATCAGACCCTGGGGATTTATCAACCTTTAATTCCACCAATTTCCCTAACACCATTTCCCTACTAATACTGAATTCCTTTAGTTCCTCTCTCTCACTAAAACTTGTGTTCCCAAACATTTTTGGGACAATATTTGTGACAATTCCTCCTTTAAGAAGGCAGGACCAAAATAAGTATTTAATTGGTCTACTACCTTTTCTTTGGTCCCCATTATAACTTTCCCTGTTTCTAACTGTAAGGGACCTCCATTTGTTTTTACTAATATTTTTTCTCTTCACATGCCTATAGAAATTTTTACAGCTGGTTTGAATGTTGCCTGCAGGTTTACTCCTGTACTCTATTTTCCTTTTCTTAATCAATCCCTTTCTTGGATCTAATACTATCCCTTGTTAGCCATGGTGACGAGTGGAGTGCCTCAGGGGTCGGTGCTGGGCTCATTACTGTTTGTTATCCACTCAGTGATTTGGATGAGAATGTACTAGGTAAAAACAATGACTGCAGATGCTGGAAACCAGATTCTGGATTAGTGGTGCTGGAAGAGCACAGCAGTTCAGGCAGCATCCAAGGAGCTTCGAAATCGACGTTTCGGGCAAAAGCCCTTCATCAGGAATAAAGGCAGTGAGCCTGAAGCGTGGAGAGATAAGCTAGAGGAGGGTGGGGGCGGGGAGAGAGTAGCCTAGAGTACAGTGGGGGAGGGGATGAAGGTGATAGGTCAAGGAGGAGAGGGTGGAGTGGATAGGTGGAAAAGGAGATAGGCAGGTAGGACAAGTCCGGACAAGTCATGGGGACAGTAACTGAGCTGGAAGTTTAGAATTAGGGTGAGGTGGGGGAAGGGGAAATGAGGAAACTTGAAGTCCACATTGATGCCCTGGGGTTGAAGTGTTCTGAGGCAGAAGATGAGGCGTTCTTCATCCAGGCGTCGGGTGGTGGGGGAGCGGCGGTGAAGGACGCCCAGGACCTCCATGTCCTCGGCAAAGTGGGAGGGGGAGTTGAAATGTTGGGCCACGGGGCGGTGTGGTTGATTGGTGCGGGTGTCCCAGAGATGTTCCCTAAAGCGCTCTGCTAGGAGGCGCCCAGGCTCCCCAATGTAGAGGAGACCGCATCGGGAGCAACGGATACAATAAATGATATTAGTGGATGTGCAAGTAAAACTTTGATGGATGTGGAAGGCTCCTTTAGGGCCTTGGATAGAGGTGAGGGAGGAGGTGTGGGCGCAGGTTTTACAGTTCCTGCGGTGGCAGGGGAAAGTGCCAGGATTGGAGGGTTGGTTGTAGGTGGGCGTGGACCTGACCAGGTAGTCACGGAAGGAACGGTCTTTGCGGAAGGCGGAAAGGGGTGGGGAGGGAAATATATCCCTGGTGGTGGGGTCTGTTTGGAGGTGGCGGAAATGTCAGCGGATGATTTGGTTTATGCGAAGGTTGGTAGGGTGGATGGTGAGCACCAGGGGCGTTCTGTCCTTGTTACGGTTGGAGGGGTGGGGTCTGAGGGCGGAGGTGCGGGATGTGGACGAGATGCGTTGGAGGGCATCTTTAACCACGTGGGAAGGAAAATTGCGGTCTCTAAAGAAGGAGGCCATCTGGTGTGTTCTGTGGTGGAACTGGTCTTCGTGGGAGCAGATCCGGCGGAGGCGGAGGAATTGGGAATACGGGATGGCATTTTTGCAAGAGGTAGGGTGGGAAGAGGTGTAATCCAGGTAGCTGTGGGAGTCGGTGGGTTTGTAAAAAATGTCAGTGTCAAGTCGGTCGTCATTAATGGAGATGGAGAGGTCCAGGAAGGGGAGGGAGGCGTCAGAGATGGTCCAGGTAAATTTAAGGTCAGGGTGGAATGTGTTGGTGAAGTCGATGAATTGCTCAACCTCCTCGCGGGATGTTTAGTAAGTTTGCGGATGACACTAATAGGTATCATGGACAGTGAGGGAGGTTATCAGAAACTGCAGCAAGGTCTTGATCAGCTGGGGAAGTGGGCTGAGAAATGGTAAATGGAGTTTAATATGGATAAGTGTCAGGTCTTGCATTTTGGAAAGTCAAATAAAAGTCGAAGTTTCATAAGAACATAAGAACCAGGAGCAGGAGTCGGCCATCTGGCCCTTTGAACCCGCTCCGCCATTCAATACGATCATGGTTGATCTTTCTGTGGCCTCAGCTCCACTTACCCACCCTCTCACCGTATCCCTTAATCCCTTTACTGTTCAAAAAATTAACAATCTTAGCTTTAAAAACATTTACTGAGGAGGCTGCAACTACTTCCCTGGGCAGAGAATTCCATGGATTCCCAACCCTCTGGGTGAAGAAGTTCCTCCTCAGCTCATTCCTAAATCTGCTCCCCCTAATTTCGAGTCTATGCTCTCTTGTCCTAGTCTCACCTGTCAGTGGAAACATCCTCCCTATGTCTATCTTATCTATTCCCTTCAGAATTTTATATGTTTCTATAAGATCCCCCCTCATTCTTCTGAATTCCAATGAATATAATCCCAATTTACTCAGTCTCTCCTCATAAGCCAACCCCCTCAACTCTGGAATCAGCCGAGTCAACCTCCCCTGCTCCCTCTCCAGGACCAGTACATCCTTTCTCAAGTAAGGAGACCAAAACTGCACACAATACTCCAGGTGTGGCCTCACCAGCAGCCTACACAGCTGTAACATAACCTCTCTGCTTTTAAACTCAACCCCTTTAGCAATGAAGGACAAAATTCCATTTGTCTTCCTAATTACTTGTTGTACCTGCAGACCAACCTTCTGTGATTCATGCACAAGGACACCCAGGTCCCTCTGCATAGCAGCACGCTGCAATATCTTAGCATTCAAGTAATAATCCTTTTTACTGTTATTCCTATCAAAATGGATAATTTCACATTTATTAGCATTGTACTCCATCTGCCGGACCTTTGCCCACTCAATTAGACTATCCATGTCCCTCTGCACACTTTGTTCTACCACTTATCTTAGTGTCATCTGCAAACTTTGACACACTACACGTGGTCCCCAACCCCAAAACATCTGTGTAAGTTATGAACAAATTCAGTCCCAACACTGATCCCTGCGGCACACTACTAATCATTGTTTGCCAACCAGAATAGCACTCATTTATTCCCATTGTTTGCTTCCTGTTGGTTAACCAATCCTCTATCCATGCTAATACATTGCCTGTAACACCTTGCATCATTATCTTATGCAGCAGCCTTCTAAGTGGCATCTTGTTGAATGCCTTTTGGAAATCTAGATACACCACATATACTGGGTCCCCATTGTCCACCATGTTCGTAATGTCTTCATACAATTCCAGTAAATTAGTTAAACAGGACTTGCCCTCCATGAAGTCATGCTGTGTTTGCCCAAAGGGACAATTTCTATCGAGATCCCTTGCTATTTCTTCTTTGATAATAGACTCAAGCATCTTCCCGACTACAGAAAGCTAACTG
This sequence comes from Chiloscyllium punctatum, assembly GCF_047496795.1. Classification (NCBI taxonomy): domain Eukaryota; kingdom Metazoa; phylum Chordata; class Chondrichthyes; order Orectolobiformes; family Hemiscylliidae; genus Chiloscyllium; species Chiloscyllium punctatum. Next base: position 4,417,923 of record NC_092741.1, read on the forward strand.
GTCTATAATTCCCCAATTTTTGTCTTCCTCCCTTTTTTAAACAGTGGCATTACATTTGCTATTTTCCAATCTGCTGGAACTGCCCCAGAGTCTAGTGAATTTTGGAAAATTACTACAAGTGCATTTGCTATTTCCCCTGCCATCTCTTTTAGGACCCTGGGATGCATTCCATCAAGGCCAGGAGACCTATCTGCTCTTAGCTCCATTAGCTTGACCAACACTACTTCTTTCATGATAGTTTCCAGGTCCTCACCTACGTTCGTCTCTTTATCAATTACTGGCGTGTTATTCATGGTGAATAGTAGGGCCTTAAGGAGTGTCATGGAACAGAGGGTCCTCTGAGTTAAGGTGCACTGTTCTCTGAAAGTGGAGTCCCAGGTAGACAGGGCAGTGAAGAAGGCTTTGGGCACACTGGCCTTCATCAGTCAGGGCATTGAGTATAGAAGTTATGCTGCAGTTGTACAGGATGTTGGTGAGGCCACACTTGGAGTATTGTGTTCAGTGTTGGTCACCTTGCTAGTGGAAGTGATTGAGGCGGGTACATTAACAACATTTAAAAGGTATTTAGATAAATACATGGATAGGAAAGGATTAGAAGGATGTGGGCCAAGTGCAGGGAAATGGGGTTAGAGTGGATGGACATTCTGGTCAGCATAGACCAGTTTGCGTCAAAAGGCCTGTCTCCGTGCTGTAGGACTCTATAACTCTATCTATCCCTTTAAGTAACATCCCCAATTTATTATAGCCAACTCATGCCCCATACCAGAATAGTTTCCTCTGTTTAGATTCAGGTCCCTAATCTCAGCATTGGCGACGTCAATCTCTGTCTTGATGAGAAATTCTATGGTATTATGGCTGCTCATCCCCAAAGGGTTTCACACAACTAGATTTTCAATTATTCCTTTCTCAGTACACAATATCCAGATTGGGACAGCCTGTTCTCTGGTTGGTTTCTCAATGTATTGGTCCAGAAAACCATCCCATGTACACTCCAGGAATGTCTGTCCTATGGTATTGTTACTAATTTGTTTTGCCCAATCTATATGCAGATTAAAGTCATCCATAGTTACAACTGTACCTTTATTGCACATGTCTGTCAATTTCCTGTTTGATGTCTTCTTCAATATCACCCCTGCAGCTTGAGGGTCTGTTTAAAACCCCACTATTCTTTTCTCTCACTTGGTGTTTCTAAGCTCGACCCCAACAGCTTCCACTTCACTGTCACTAAATTGCTTCCTCACTATTGCCTTAATATCCATTTTAACCAGCAATGCAACACCACCTCTTTGTTTATTTTTATGTCCCAGCTGAAGTCTGCCATTTTGAAATTAAAATCTCACCTAATAGTGACCATTTAACCATCGCCAAACCCAGCTGGTTCATGAAAATCATTTCGGGAGGGAAATCTGTCATCCTTACCTGGTCTGGCTTACATTTGACTCCAGGCACACAGCAATGTAGTTGACTCTTAACTGCCCTCTGAAATGGGACTTCCAAGCCACTCAGATCAAATGACAATTAGGAATGGGCGATAAATGTTGGCCCAGTCAGCAGTGCCCACATTCCACAAACAAATTAATTTAAAAGTAGAAGCCAACAGAGGGGAGATCTCCCGTTCAGTTTGCAATGCTAGTGTCAGAAATTGCCACCATGTAGCTTGAGTTTGTCTGTGGTGGATACACTGTTGTATTTGTCTCCTGTCCTGATATTTGTGCACAGTGGTTGTGATGAAGAAACTTACAGTGCAGTACATCTTGTTCAGTCTTTAAAATCAAGTTAGTTCCAAAGATGTTGTCTATCCTGCAAACTGTGTTTCAGTGTTTCAATGAGTGCCAATGTAACATACTGAAGCAAGCTCACTCAGTAGGGCAGCTCCCGCTGAGTTCTGCAGTTTGGAGCAATACATCAATAGCAGAAGATGTTGTATTAGAATTGAAGCTGTGCGTGTGACACAGAATGGTGGACAAACGTTCTCTTTGGCCTGTTATGGCATCCCACTTCCACAGACAAGCATGTGCGTGCACATATGCACACACATATAGATGCATATACACACACATATGCAGACAAACAAATGCTCACAGATCAGTACACATACATACAGATCCACATACACAAACATAGATACACACACACGTACACATACAGATTTACACACACACATACATACACACACACAGATACATACACATCCCCCAATAAGTGGGCGGCACAGTGGTTAGCACTGCTGCCTCACAGCACCAGAGACCCGGGTTCAATTCCCACCTCAGGCGACTGTCTGTGTGGAGTTTGCACATTCTCCCCGTGTCTGCATGGGATTGCTCTGGTTTCCTCCCACAGTCCAAAAATGTGCAGGTTAGGTGAATTGGCCATGCTAAATTGCCCGTAGTGTTAGGTGAAGGGGTAAATGTAGGGGAATGGGTCTGGGTGGGTCGCGGGTCGGTGTGGACTTGTTGGGCCGAAGGGCCTGTTTCCACACTGTAAGTAATCTAATTTATTATCGCCAGTTTATGCCCCATAGTTTACTCAGTTTAGATTCAGGTCCCTAATCTCGGCATTGGTGACATTACTCTCTGTCTTGATGAGGAATTCTATGATATTATGGCCACTCATCCTCCAAATGGTTTCACACAACTAGATTTTCAATTATTCCTTTCTCAGTACACAATATCCAGACTGGGATGGCCTGTTCTCTGGTTGGTTTCACAATGTATTGGTCTAGAAAACCATCCCATGTACACTCCGTACGCTCATATATACACACACACATACACACGCGCACGCACACACACACTTATACAGATACACACATAGAACATAGAACAATACAGCACAGAACAGGCCCTTCGGCCCACGATGTTGTGCCGAACATTTGTCCTAGCTCAAGCACCCATCCATGTACCTATCCAATTGCCACTTAAAGGTCACCAATGATTCTGACTCTGCCACTCCCACAGACAGCGCATTCCATGCCCCCACCACTCTCTGGGTAAAGAACCTACCCCTGACATCCCCCCTATACCTTCAACCCTTCACCTTAAATTTACGTCCCCTTGTAACACTCTGTTGTATCCGGGGAAAAAGTCTCTGACTGTCTACTCTATCTATTCCCCTGATCATCTTATAAACCTCTATCAAGTCACCCCTCATCCTTCTCCGTTCCAATGAGAAAAGGCCTAGCACTCTCAACCTATCCTCGTACGACCTATTCTCCATTCCAGGCAACATCCTGGTAAATCTCCTCCGCACCCTCTCCAAAGCTTCCACATCTTTCCTAAAATGAGGCGACCAGAACTGCACATAGTACTCCAAATGTGGCCTTACCAAGGTCCTATACAGCTGCAACATCACCTCACGACTCTTGAATTCAATCCCTCTGCTAATGAACGCTAATACGCCATAAGCCTTCTTACAAGCTCTATCCACCTGAGTGGCAACTTTCAAAGATCTATGAACATAGACCCCAAGATCCCTCTGCTCCTCCACCTTACTAAGAACCCTACCTTTAACCCTGTATTCCGCATTCTTATTTGTCCTTCCAAAATGGACAACCTCACACTTGACAGGGTTGAACTCCATCTGCCACTCCTCAGCCCAGCTCTGCATCATATCTAAGTCCCTTTGCAGCTGACAACAGCCCTCCTCACTATCCACAACTCCACCAATCTTCGTATCGTCTGCAAATTTACTGACCCACCCTTCGACTCCCTCTTCCAAGTCATTAATAAAGATTACAAACAGCAGAGGACCCAGAACTGATCCCTGCGGAACTCCACTTGTAACTGGGCTTCATGCTGAATATTTACCATCTACCACCACTCTCTGACTTCGACCGGTTAGCCAGTTCTCTATCCAACTGGCCAAACTTCCCACTATCCCATGCCTCCTGACTTTCCGCATAAGCCTACCTTGGGGAACCTTATCAAATGCCTTACTGAAATCCATGTACACTACATCCACTGCTCTACCCTCATCCACATGCTTGGTCACCTCCTCAAAGAATTCAATAAGACTTGTAAGGCAAGACCTACCCCTCACAAATCCGTGCTGGTTGTCCCTAATCAAGCAGTGTCTTTCCAGATACTCATAAATCCTATCCCTCAGTACCCTTTCCATTACTTTGCCTACCACAGAAGTAAGACTAACTGGCCTGTAATTCCCGGGGTTATCCCTATTCCCTTTTTTGAACACAACATTCGGCACTCTCCAGTCCCCTGGCACCACCCCTATTGACAGTGAGGACGAAAAGATCATTGCCAACAGTTCTGCAGTTTCTTCTCTTGCTTCCCACATAATCCTAGGACATATCCCGTCAGGCCCAGGGGACTTGTCTATCCTCAAGTTTTTCAAAATGCCCAACACATCTTCCTTCCTAACAAGTATCTCTTCTAGCTTACCAGTCCGTTTCATACTCTCCTCTTCAACAATATGGTCCCTCTCATTTGTAAATACTGAAGAAAAGTACTCATTCAAGACCTCTCCTATCTCTTCAGACTCAATACACAGTCACCCGCTACTTTTCTTGATCGGACCTACCCTCGTTCTCGTCATTCTCATGTTTCTCACATACGCATAAAAGGCCTTGGGGTTATCCTTGATCCTACCCACCAAAGATTTTTCATGCCCTCTCTTAGCTCTCCTAATCCCTTTCTTCAGCTCCCTCCTGGCTATCCTGTATCCCTCCAACGCTCTGTCTGAACCTTGTTTCCTCAACCTTATGTAAGCCTCCTTCTTCCTCCTTACAAGACATTCAACCTCCCTCGTCACCCAAGGTTCCCTCACACGACCATCTCTTTCTTGCCTGACAGGTACATACATATCAAGGACATGTCGGATCTGTTCCGTGAAAAAGTTCCACATTTCAACGACATCCTTCCCTGACAGCCTATGCTCCCAATTTATGCTCCTCAGATCCTGTCTTGCAGCATCGTATTTACCCTTCCCCCATTTGTAAAACCTGCCCTGTTGCACGCACCTATCTCTCTCCATAACCAAGGTGAAAGTCACAGAATTGTGGTCACCATCACCAAAATGCTCACCCACTAACAAGCCCATCACTTGTCCCGGTTCGTTACCAAGTACCAAATCCAATATGGCCTCCCCTCTGGTTGGACAATCTACATACTGAGTTAGAAAAGCTTCCTGGACACACTGCACAAACACCGCCCTGTCCAATCTACTTGATCTAAAGAGCTTCCAATCAATATTTGGGAAGTTGAAATCACCCATGACTACTACCCTGTGGCTTCTGCACCTTTCCAAAATCTGTTTCCCAATCTGTTTCTCCACATCTCTACTGCTATTGGGGGGGCCTATAGTAAACACCCAACAAGGTGACTGTTCCTTTCCTATTTCTGACTTCAGCCCATACTACCTCCAAAGACAGTCCCCCTCGAACTGCCTTTCTGTAGCCATTATACCATTTCTAATTAGCAACGCCACACCCCCTCCTTTTTTTACCACCCCCCCCACCCCTTAATCTTACTGAAACATCTGTAACCAGGAACCTCCAACAACCATTCCTGTCCCTCTTCTATCCATGTTTCCGTGATGGCCACAACATTGTAGTCCCAGGTACCGATCCACGCCTTAAGTTCACCCACCTTATTTCTGATACTCCTTGCGTTGAAGTATACGCACTTGAGCCCATCTCTGTGTCCGCAAGTATTCCCTGTCAGTGCTACCTTCTCCACAGCCTCCCTACATTCTTGGACATCCTGAAAAACAGCTAACCTACTTGCTGGACTACAAGTCCGGATCCCATCCCCCTGTCAAATTAGTTTAAATCCCCCGAAGAGTGCTAGCAAACCTACCTCCCAGGATATTGGTGGCCTTCTGGTTCAGGTGCAACCCGTCCTGTTTGTACAGGTCCCACCTTCCCCAGAATGCAGTCCAATTGTCCAAATACCTGAAGCCCTCCCTCCTACACCATCCTTGCAGCCACGTGTTCAACTGCACTCTCTCCCTATTCCTTGCCTCACTGTCACGTGGCACCGGCAACAACCCAGAGGTGACGACTCTGTCCGTCTTAACTTTTAGCTTCCAGCCTAACTCCCTGAGCTCCTGAATGACCTCCCCACCCCTCTTTCTACCTACGTCGTTGGTGCCAACGACTTCTGGCTGCACACCCTCCCCCTTAAGGATTCTGAAGACACGGTCCGAGACGTCTCGGACCCTGGCACCCGGGAGGCAACAAACCATCCGAGAGTCTCGCCCATGTCCACAGAATCGCCTGTCTGTTCCTCTAACTATAGAGTCTCCTATAACTAGCGCTCTCCTCCTCTCCCCTTTTCCCTTCTGAGCCTCAGAGCCGGACCTCGTACCAGAGACCCGGTCACTGCAGCTTACCCCTGCTAGGCCTTCCCCCCAACAGTGTCCAAAGCGGTATACTTATTGTTGAGGGGAACGACCACAGGGGATCCCTGCACTGCCTGCTTCCTCCCTTTCCCACCTCTAACTGTTACCCAGCTACCTCTGTTCTCTGGTGTAACTATGTCCCTGGAGCTTCTATCGATCACCCTCTCAGCCTCTCGAATAATCCTCAGTTCATCCAACTCCAGCTCCAGTTCCCTAACGCGGTCTGTGAGGAGCTGGAGCTGACTGCACTTCCTGCAGATAAAGTCGGCAGGAGCATCGGTGGTCACCCCTACCTCAAACATCCTGCAGGAGGAACATTCCACTGCCTGCGCTGCCATAACTCTACACTTAGTCTCCAAAACAAGAACATTAAGTAACTTACCTGTTCAGCCGACTGAGTCCTTTTTGTTTAGGTTCGAGGAGGAGGGAGGGTGGGAGACACTACATGTGTAGTGTCTCGGGTTCCTTCTCCACTCAAACTTCTTACCTTCCCAGAAGCCTCTGTTGACGACTTCCAGGTTCCCGCTCCTAGTTGAAAAAAAAACACAGACTGCGAAAAGAAAAACATTAATTGAAACTGGTCTCCGCTTACTTTCCGGCTCCCCTCTCTGTGCGCCCGCTGTAGCACATACGTACATACATCCACACATGCGCACATACATATACACATACAGACACACATACACATGCATACACACACAAATACCCACACAAAGGCATGCACACACAAACGATGATTTCTGATTTGAATTGATATAATTTTGGTTATTAGTAGGTTATTTGATAGATTATTAAAAACTGATTAAAGTTTATTTTAGGGTTAATTTGGTGTTATTTCAGGGGGTCAGATTTCAGATTATTTCAAAGGGATTTATTTGGGATTATTTTAGAGAATCTGATTTGAGGTTCATGGTTAATTTGAGATTAATTCAGATGTCTCGAGGTTATTTAAGAGAGAGTGATCTAAAATTATTTCAGAGGGCGTGATTTGCGGTTATTCAGAGGGACTGTCCAGATTATTTCAGAGGGGTTGATTTAAGATTATTTTGGGTGAATTGATTTATTTTAGAAGATCTGATTTGTGACTATTCAGAGGGATTGACTTGAGATTATTTCAGAGGAGGTGATTTGACATTATTTCATGGGCCTGATTTGAGATTATTTGGGGACCAGTTAATATTATTTCAAAGGGGTTAATCTGAGATTATTTCAGAGGATCTGATTTGAGGTTATTTTGCAGGTTTGATTTGAGATTATTTTCTGGGTCTGATTTGAGGTTATTCTGTGTGCCCCATGTGTATAATTTGTTTAACGTTGGCAACTAGACAGTGTAGCAGCGACCTTAAAGATGGAATTGTCAGACAGCTATTGAAGCTGTGAATAATACTGCTTTTCTTCTTTCACATCAGCCCCGATGAGGATTCCTGCCAGAAATTCATCCCCTTCGTTGGTGTAAGTATTTCCAGTTCAGTGATTGGTCAGCTTTTGGGTTTTTAAACTGACTGCCTTTGCTATGGTGAGATTTGTTTTTTTCCATCATTGCTGAGGTGTCACTGAGAGCAGATGTCCTGAACACCAATATATTGCTAACTTACATTCACAAGAGATACAGAAATATCAAACTGGGACTAGAAGGTGGAGGTAGATAAAAGTTCCAGCCTCCTCTGGTAATCCTATCCCAGTTCAGACCAAATCATCCAAGTGGAGAAAATGGTTTATTGTAAAGTTATTAAACTTATAAACCTTAATGCTCTGTATCTTTTTAAATTAAATCTGCACTTCCATTGCTATCACTGCTCTGAGAACACATTTCTTAAAATACCCAAAAATGACTTCCATGTCAAGCATTTGCGCAAGACTTAATTCTCAAGTTTACTGCCATAAGACCCCAAGAAATAAGAAGAGGGGTAGGCCATTCGGCCTCTTGAGCCTATCTCCACCATTCAATACGATTAGGGATGATCCAACTTTCCTCACCTCTCCTATCTTGCCCTTTCCCTTTAACCCTTGATTCTCCAATGGTTCAAGAATATATCTCAGCCTTGAATATACGCATGGACTCTGCCCCAACAGGTCTCCAAGACAAAGTGTTCTAAAGACTCACAACCCTCTGAGACAAGAAATTCCTCCTCATCTCAATCTTAAATTGGTGCTTCTTTATTCGATAGACTTATTCGATAAACTGTACTCTCTGGTCCTACACTGTCCCATGAGATGAACCATCCTGTCAGCATTGACCCTGTCAAGCCCTTTAAGAACCCGATATGTTTCAATGAGGTCACCTGTCATTCCTCTAAACTCGAGGGAGTAGTCCCAACCTGTTTAACCTTTCCTCATGAGACAATCCCTACATCCCAAGATCATCCCACTGAAGCATCTCTGAACTGCCTCCAATGAAATGGTATCTCTCCTTAAATACGGGACAAGACTGCTCACAGTGCTCCAGGTGTGATTCAGACACAGAGACAATATCTGTCACATTAAACCCACAGATCGCACTAAACCCACAGATCACACTAAACCCACAGATCACACTAAACCTACAGATCACATTCAACCCAGAGATCACATTAAACCCACCGATCACACAAAACCCAAAGATCACATTAAACCCACAGATCACACGAAACCCACAGGTCACATTAAACCCACAGATCACACTAAACCCACAGATCACGTTAAACCCACAGATCACACGAAACCCATAGATCACATTAAACCCCAGATCACATTAAACCCACAGATCAAGTTAAACCCACAGATCACGTGAAACCCACAGATCACACGATACCCATAGATCACATTAAACCCACAGATCACACTAAACCCACAGATCACCTGAACCCAACAAATCACATCAGACCCCAGATCACATTACACCCACAGATCACACTAAATCCATAGATCACATTAAATTTCCAGATCACATTAAACGCACAGATCACACTAAACACACACATCACATTAAACCCACAGATCTCATTAATCTAACAGATCACATTAATCCAACAGATCACATTAAACCCACAGATCTCATTAAACCCACAGATCACTCAAAACCCACAGATCAAATTAAACCCACAGATCACACGAAACCCACAGATCACATTAAACCCACAGATCACATTAAACTCACAGATCACACTTAACCCACAGATCACGTTAAACCCACAGATCACACTAAACCCACAGATCACATTAAACCCACAGATGACACGAAACCCACAGATCTCATTAAACCCACAGATCGCATTAAACACATAGATCACATTAAACCCACAGATCGCATTAAACCACAGATCACACGAAACCCACAGATCTCATTAAACCCACAGATCACATTAAACCCATAGATCACACTAAACCCACAGACCACACTAAACCCACAGACTACATTAACCCCACTGACCACACTCAACCCACAGATCTTATTAAACCTACAAATCACACTAAACCCACAGATCACATTAAACTCACAGATCACATTAAACCCACAGATCACATTAAACCCACAGATCACATTACACCCACAGATCACATTAAACCCACAGATCACATTAAACCCACAGATCGCATTAAACCGACTGATCATACAAAACCCACCGATCACATTAAAACCACAGATCACGTGAACCCAAAAAATCACATTAAACCCCAGATCACATTACACCCACAGATCACACTAAACCCACAAATCACATTCAACCCACAGATCACATTACACCCACAGATCACATTAAACCCACAGATCACACTAAACCCACAGATCACGTGAACCCAACAAATCATATTAAACCCCAGATCACATTACACCCACAGATCACACTAAACCCACAGATCATATTAAACCCACAGATCAGACTAAACACACAGATCAGACTAAACACACAAAGATGTGCAGGTCAGGTGAATTGGACATGCTAAATTGTCCGTAGTGTAAGGTAAGGGGTTGATGTAGATGTAGGGGTATGGGTGGGTACGCTTCGGCGGGGCAGTGTGGACTTGTTGGGCCGAAGGGCCTGTTTCCACACTGTAAGTAATCTAATCTAAAAAAGTAATCTAATCTAATCTAATCTAATCACATTAAACCCACAGATCTCATTAAACACATAGATCACATTAAATCCGCAGATCACATTAATCCTACAGAACACACTGAACCCACAGATCTCATTAAACCCTCAGATCACATTAAACCCACAGATCACACAAAACCCACAGATCATGTAAAACACATAGATCACGTGAAACCCACAGATCAAAAGATACCCATAGATCACATTAAACCCACAGATCACACTAAACTCACAGATCACACTAAACCCACAAATCACACTAAACCCACAGATCACATTAAACCCACAGATCACACTAAACCCACAAATCACACTAAACCCACAGATCACATTAAACGCACAGATCACATTAAACCCACAGATCACGTGAAACCCACAGATCACACTAAACCCACAGATCACATTAAACCCACAGATCACGTTAAACCCACAGATCACGTTAAACCCACAGATCACGCTAAACCCATAGATCACATTCAACCCACAGATCATATTAAACCCACAGATCATATTAAACCCACAGATCACACTAAACCCACAGATCACATTCAACCCACAGATCACGTTAAACCCACAGATCCCACTAAACCCACAGATCACATTAAACCCACAGATCACATTAAACCCACAGATCACACTAAACCCACAGATCACACTAAACCCACAGATCACGTTAAACCCACAGATCACACTAAACCCACAGATCACATTAAACCCACAGTTCACATTAAACCCACAGATCACGTTAAACCCACAGATCCCACTAAACCCACAGATCACACTAAACCCACAAATCACATTAAACCCACATATCACATTAAACCAACAGATCACACTAAACCCACAGATCTCATTAAACGCACAGATCACATTAAACCCATAGATCACACTAAACCCACATATCACATGAAACCCACAGATCACATTAAACCCACAGATCATATTAACCCCATAGATCACATTAAACCCACAAATCACACTAATCCCACACATCACATGAAACCCACAGATCACATTAAACCCACAGATCACACTAAACTCACCGATCACGTGAACCCAACAAATCACATTAAACCCCAGATCACTAAACCCACAGATCACGTTAAACCCATAAATAATATTAAAACCATAGATCACATGAAACCCACAGATCACACGAAACCCACACATCACGTGAACCCAACAAATCACATTAAACCCCAGATCACATTACACCCACAGTTCACACTAAACCCATAGATCACATTAGACTTCCAGATCACATTAAACCCACAGATCAAACTAAAGACACAGATCACATTAAAACCACAGATCTCATTAAACCCATAGATCACATTAAAACTACAGATCACATTAAATCCACAGATCACATTAATCCAACAGATCACGTTAAACCCACAGATCACACTAAACCCACAGATCACACTAAACCCACAGATCACGTTAAACCCACAGATCACACGAAAGCCACAGATCACATTAAACCCACAGATCACACGAAACAAACAGATCTCATGAAACCCACAGATCACACTAAACCCACAGATCTCATTTAACCCACAGATCACATTAAACCCACAGACCACACTACACCCACAGACTACATTAACCCCACTGACCACACTCAACCCACAGATCTCATTAAACCTACAAATCACACTAAACCCACAGATCACATTAAACCCACAGATCACATTAAACCCACAGATCACACGAAACAAACAGATCTCATTAAACCCACAGATCACACTAAACACACAGATCTCATTTAACCCACAGATCACATTAAATCCACAGATCACATTAAACCACAGATCACACGAAACAAACAGATCTCATTAAACCCACAGATCACACTAAACCCACCGATCACGTGAACCCAACAAATCACATTAAACCCCAGATCACATTAAACCCACAGATCACGTTAAACCCATAAATCATATTAAAACCATAGATCACATTAAACCCATATATCACACTAATCCCACAATTCACATGAAACCCACAGATCACATTAAACCCATAGATCACATTAAACCCACAGATCACACGAAACCCACACATCACGTGAACCCAACAAATCACATTAAACCCCAGATGACATTGCACCCACAGTTCACACTAAACCCATAGATCACATTAAACTTCCAGATCACATTAAACCCACAGATTACACTAAACCCACAGATCTCATTACACCCACAGATCAAATTAAACCCACAGATCACGTTAAACCCACAGATTACATTAAACCCACAGATCACATTAAACCCACAGATCACGTTAAACCCACAGACCACACTAAACCCACAGATCACATTAAGCCCACAGACCACGCTCAACCCACAGATCACATTAAACCCAGAGATCTCATTAAACCCAAAGATCACACAATGCCCACAGATCACATTAAAACCACAGATCACATTAAACCCACAGATCACATTAAACACATAGATCACATTAAACCCACAGATCACGTTAAACCCACAGATTACATTAAACCCACAGATCACATTAAACCCACAGATCACGTTAAACCCACAGACCACACTAAACCCACAGATCACATTAAGCCCACAGACCACGCTCAACCCACAGATCACATTAAACCCAGAGATCTCATTAAACTCAAAGATCACACAATGCCCACAGATCACATTAAAACCACAGATCACATTAAACCCACAGATCACATTAAACTCACAGATCACGTTAACCCCACAGATCACATTAAACCCACAGATCACATTAAACACATAGATCACATTAAACCCACAGATCACGTTAAACCCACAGATTACATTAAACCCACAGATCACATTAAACCCACAGATCACGTTAAACCCACAGACCACACTAAACCCACAGATCACATTAAGCCCACAGACCAGGCTCAACCCACAGATCACATTAAACCCAGAGATCTCATTAAACCCAAAGATCACACAATGCCCACAGATCACATTAAAACCACAGATCACATTAAACCCACAGATCACATTAAACCCACAGATCACGTTAACCCCACAGATCACGTTACCCCACAGATCGCATTAAACCAACAGATCGTACAAAACCCACCAATCACATTAAACCCACAGATCACATTAAACTCACAGATCACATTAAACCCACAGATCACACTAATCCCACAGATCGCATTAAACCAATAGATCTCATTAAACCCACAGATCACGTGAACCCCACAAATCACATTAAGCTCACAGATCACATTAAACCCACAGATCACACTAAACCCAAAGATCTCATTAAACCCACAGATCACACTAACCCCACAGATCACATTAAACCCACAGATCACGTTAAATCCATAGATCATATTAAACCCACAAATCACATTAGACCCACAGATCACACTAAACCCATAGATCACACTAACCCCACCGATCTCATTCAACCTACAGATCACATTCAACCCACAGATCACGTTAAACCCACAGATCACACTAAACCCACAGATCACACTATACCGACAGATCACATTAAACCCACAGATCACACTAAACTCACAGATCACATTAAACCCACAGATCACACTAAACCCACAGATCACACTATACCGACAGATCACATTAAACCCACAGATCACACTAAACTCACAGATCACATTAAACCCACAGATCACATTAAACCCACAGATCACACTAAACCCACAGATCACACTAAAGTTACAGATCACATTAAACCCACAGATCACATTAAACCCACAGATCACACTAAACCCACAGATCACACTAAACCCACAAATCACATTAAATCTACAGATCACATTAAACCCACAGATCACATTAAACCCACAGATCACACTAAACCCACAGATCACACTAAACCCACAAATCACATTAAATCTACAGATCACATTAAACCCACAGATCACATTAAACCCACAGATCACACTAAACCCGCAGATCACACTAAACCCGCAGATCACATTAAACCCACACATCACACTAAATCCACAGATCTGACAATACCCACAGATCACACTAAACCTGTAGATCATATTAAACCCACAGACCACATTAAACCCAGAGATCACAATAAACGCACAGAACACATTAAACCCACAGATCACATTAAACCCACAGATCACATTAAACCCACAGATCACACTAAACCCACATTTCACACTAAATCCACAGATCACATTAAACCCACAGATCACATTAAACGCACAGATCACACTAAATCCACAGATCACATTAAACCCACAGATCACATTAAACGCACAGATCAGATTAAACCGACAGATCACATTAAACACACATATCACACTTAACCCACAGATCACATTAAACCCACAGATCACATTAAACCCACAGATCGCACTAAACCCACATTTCACACTAAACCCACAGATCACATTAAACCCACAAATCACATTAAACCCACAGATCACACTAAACCCACAGATCACGTAAAACTCTTAGATCACATTAGACCCACAGATCACACTAAACCCACAGATCACATTAATCCCACAGATCACATTAATCCCACAGATCACATTAAACACACAGAACACACTAAACCCACAGATCACATTTAACCTGTAGATCACATTAAACCCACAGATCACATTAAACCCACAGATCACACTAAACCCACATTTCACACTAAATCCACAGATCACATTAAACCCACAGATCACATTAAACCCACATTTCACACTAAATCCACAGATCACATTAAACCCACAGATCACATTAAACCCACAGATCGCACAAAACCCACATTTCACACTAAACCCACAGATCACATTAAACCCACAAATCACATTAAACCCACAGATCACACTAAACCCACAGATCACGTAAAACTCTTAGATCACATTAGACCCACAGATCACACTAAACCCACAGATCACATTAATCCCACAGATCACATTAAACGCACAGATCACATTAAACCCACAGATCACACTAAACCCACAGATCACATTAAACCCACAGATCACGTTAAACCCACAGATCACGCTAAACCCATAGATCACATTCAACCCACAGATCATATTAAACCCACAGATCACATTAAACCCACAAATCACACTAAACCCACAGATTACACTAAACCCACAGTTCACATTAAACCCACAGATCACGTTAAACCCACAGATCACGCTAAACCCATAGATCACATTCAACCCACAGATCATATTAAACCCACAGATCACATTAAACCCACAAATCACACTAAACCCACAGATCACACTAAACCCACAGTTCACACTAAACTCACAGATCACATTAAACCCACAGATCACATTAAACCCACAGATCACACTAAACTCACAGATCACATTAAACCCACAGATCACACTAAACCCACAGATCACACTAAACCCACAAATCACATTAAATCCACAGATCTCATTAAACACATAGATCACAATAAACCCACAGATCACACTAAACCCACAGATCACGTTAAACTCACAGATCACATTAAACCCACAGATCACATTAAACCCACAGATCACACTAAACCCACAGATCACATGAAACCCACTGATCACACTCAACCCACAGATCACATTAAACCCACAGATCACACTAAACCCGCAGATCACACTAAACCCACAGATCACATTAAACCCACAAATCACACTAAACGCACAGATCACGTTAAACCCACAAATCACACTATACCCACAGATCACATTAAACCCACAGATGACACTAAACTCACAGATCACATTAAACCCACAGATCACACTTAACCCACAGACCACACTAAACCCACAGATCACACTAAACCCACAGATCGCACGAAACCCAGAGATCACATTAAACTCACAGATCACATTAAACCCACAGATCACGTTAACCCCACAGATCACACTAAAACCACAGATGACATTAGTCCTACAGATCGCATTAAACCCACAGATCACGTTAAACCCATAGATCATACTAATACCATAGATCACACTGAACCCACAGATCACATTAAACCCACATATCACATTAAACCCACAGATCACCTTAACCCCACAGATCACACTAAAACCACAAATCACACTAAACCCACAGATCACGTAAAACCCATAGATCACATTAGACCCACAGATCACACTAAACCCACAGATCACATTAATCCCACAGATCACATTAATCCCACAGATCACATTAAACACACAGAACACACTAAACCCACAGATCACATTTAACCTGTAGATCACATTAATCCCACAGATCACTTAAACCCACAGATCACACTAAATCCACAGATCGGACAATACCCACAGATCACATTAAACCCGTAGATCACATTAAACCCACAGATCACACTAACCCGTAGATCATGTTAACCCCACAGATCACATTAAACCAATAGATCACATTAAACCCACATATCACACTAAACCCACAGATCACATTAAACTCACAGATCACACGAAACCCACAGATCACACTAAACCCACAGATCACATTAAACCCACAGATCACATGAAACCCTCAGATCACACTGAACCCACACATCATGTTAACCCCACAGATCACATTAAACCCAAAGATCACATTAAACCCACATATCACACTAAAACCACAGATCACATTAAACCCACAGATCACACTGAACTCACAGATCACATTTAACCCACAGGTCACATTAAACCCACAGATCACACTAAACCCACAGATCACATTAAACCCACAAATCACACTAAACCCACAGATCACACTAAACCCACAGATCACATTAAACCCACAAATCACGCTAAACTCACAGATCACATTAAACCCACGGATCACATTAAACCCACAGATCACACTAAACCCACAGATCACATGAAACCCACAGATCACACTCAACCCACAGATCACATTCAACCCACAGATCACACTAAACCCAGAGATCACACTAAACCCACAGATCACATTAAACCCACAGATCACATTAAACCCA
Source organism: Chiloscyllium punctatum (assembly GCF_047496795.1). Taxonomy (NCBI): domain Eukaryota; kingdom Metazoa; phylum Chordata; class Chondrichthyes; order Orectolobiformes; family Hemiscylliidae; genus Chiloscyllium; species Chiloscyllium punctatum. The sequence goes on from NC_092741.1 coordinate 4,435,292, forward strand.
CAGATCACATTAAACTCACAGATCACACGAACCCACAGATCACACTAAACCCACAGATCACATTAAACTCACAGATCACACAAACCCACAGATCATACGAACCCACAGATCACGCTACACCCAGAGATCACACTAAACGCACAGATCACATGAAACCCACAGATCACGTTAAACACATAGATCACAATAAACCCACAGATCACAATAAACTCACAGATCACACGAACCCACAGATCACACTAAACCCAGAGATCACACTAAACCCACAGATCACATTAAACCCACAGATCACACTAAACCCAGAGATCACACTAAACCCACAGATCACACGAAACCCACAGATCACATTAAATCCACAGATCTCCTTAAACACATAGGTCACAATAAACCCACAGATCACATTAAACTCACAGATCACACTAAACCCACAGATCACACGAAACCCACAGATCACATTAAATCCACAGATCTCCTTAAACACATAGGTCACAATAAACCCATAGATCACACTAAACCCACAGATCACATTTAACCTGTAGATCTAATTAATCCCACAGATCACATTAAACCCACAGAACACACTAACACGTAGATCATGTTAACCCCACAGATCACATTAAACCAATAGATCACATTAAACCCACAGATCACATTAAACCCACAGATCACACTAAACCCACAGATCACATTAAATCCACAGATCTCATTAAACACATAGGTCACAATAAACCCACAGATCACATTAAACTCACAGATCACACTAACCCACAGATCACATTAAACCCACAGATCGCATTAAACCGACAGATCATACAAAACCCACCGATCACATTAAACCCACAGATCACATTAAACTCACAGATCACATTAAACCCACTGATCGCACTAAACCCAGAGATCACATTAAACTCACAGATCGCATTGAACCCATAGATCTCATTAAGCCCACAGATCACGTTAACCCCACAGATCACATTAAACTCACAGATCACATTAAGCCCACAGATCACACTAAACTCACAGATCACATTAAACCCACAGATCACACTAAACCCACAGATCACACTAAACCCACAAATCACATTAAATCCACAGATCTCATTAAACACACAGATCACAATAAACCCACAGATCACACTAAACTCACAGATCACATTACACCCGCAGATCACACTAAACCCACAAATCACATTAAACTCTCAGATCACATTAAACCCACAGATCACACTAAACCCACAGATCACATTAAACCCACAGATCACGTTAAACCCACAGATCACGCAAAACCCATAGATCACATTCAACCCACAGATCATATTAAACCCACAGATCACATTAAACCCACAAATCACACTAAACCCACAGATCACACTAAACCCACAGTTCACACTAAACTCACAGATCACATTAAACTCACAGATCACATTAAACCCACAGATCACACTAAACTCACAGATCACATTAAACCCACAGATCACACTAAACCCACAGATCACACTAAACCCACAGATCACATTAAACCCACAAATCACACTAAACCCACACATCACACTAAACCCACAATTCACACTAAACTCACAGATCACATTAAACCCACAGATCACACTAAACTCACAGATCACATTACACCCGCAGATCACACTAAACCTACAAATCACACTAAACTCACAGATCACATTAAACCCACAAATCACACGAAACCCACTGATCACATGATACCCACAGATCACACTAAACCCACAGATCACATTAAACCCACAGATCACGTTAAACCCACAGATCACGCAAAACCCATAGATCACATTCAACCCACAGATCATATTAAACCCACAGATCACATTAAACCCACAAATCACTCTAAACCCACAGATCACACTAAACCCACAGTTCACACTAAACTCACAGATCACATTAAACTCACAGATCACATTAAACCCACAGATCACACTAAACTCACAGATCACATGAAACCCACAGATCACACTAAACCCACAGATCACACGAAACCCACAAATCACATTAAATCCACAGATCTCATTAAACACATAGATCACAATAAACCCACAGATCACACTAAACTCACAGATCACATTACACCCGCAGATCACACTAAACCCACAAATCACATTAAACTCACAGATCACATTAAACCCACAGATCACACTAAACCCACAGATCACGTTAAACCCACAGATCACGCAAAACCCATAGATCACATTCAACCCACAGATCATATTAAACCCACAGATCACATTAAACCCACAAATCACACTAAACCCACAGATCACACTAAACCCACAGTTCACACTAAACTCACAGATCACATTAAACCCACAGATCACACTAAACTCACAGATCACATTAAACCCACAGATCACACTAAACCCACAGATCACACTAAACCCACAAATCACATTAAATCCACAGATCTCATTCAACACATAGATCACAATAAACCCACAGATCACACTAAACTCACAGATCACATTACACCTGCAGATCACACGAAACCCACAAATCACATTAAACTCACAGATCACATTAAACCCACAGATCACACTAAACCCACAGATCACATTAAACCCACAGATCACGTTAAACCCACAGATCACGCTAAACCCATAGATCACATTAATCCCACAGATCACATTAAACCCACAGATCACGTTAAACCCATAGATCATACTAATACCATAGATCACACTGAACCCACAGATCACATTAAACCCACATATCACATTAAACCCACAGATCACCTTAACCCCACAGATCACACTAAAACCACAAATCACACTAAACCCACAGTTCACACTAAACCCACAGATCACATTAAACCCACAGATCACATTAAAACCACAGATCGCACTAAACTCACAGATCACATTACACCCGCAGATCACACTAAACCCACACATCACCTTAATCCCACAGATCACATTAAACCCATAGATCACACTAAACCCACAGATCACATTTAACCTGTAGATCACATTAATCCCACAGATCACTTTAAACCCACAGATCACACTAACCCGTAGATCATGTTAACCCCACAGATCACATTAAACCAATAGATCACATTAAACCCACAGATCACATTAAACCCACAGATCATACTAAACCCACAGATCACGTAAAACCCACAGATCACATTAAACCCATAGATCACATTAAACCCACAGATCACATTAAACCCACAGATCACACTAAACTCACAGATCACATTAAACCCACCAATCACACTTAACCCACAGATCACATTAAACCCACAGATCACGTTAAACCCACAGATCACACTATACCCACAGATCACATTAAACCCACAGATCACACTTAACCCACAGATCACATTAAACCCACAGATCACACTAAACCCACAGATCACACTAAACCCACAGATCACATTAAACCCACAAATCACACTAAACCCACAGATCACACTAAACCCACAATTCACACTAAACTCACAGATCACATTAAACCCACAGATCACACTAAACTCACAGATCACATTACACCCGCAGATCACACTAAACCTACAAATCACACTAAACTCACAGATCACATTAAACCCACAAATCACACGAAACCCACTGATCACATGAAACCCACAGATCACACTCAACCCACAGATCACGTTAAACCCACCGATCACACTAAACTCACAGATCACATTAAACCCACAGATCACATTAAACCCACAGATCACACTAAACCCACAGATCACATGAAACCCACAGATCACACTCAACCCACAGATCACATTAAACCCACAGATCACACTAAACCCGCAGATCACACTAAACCCACAGATCACATTAAACCCACAGATCACACTTAACCCACAGATCACATTAAACCCACAGATCACACTAAACCCACAGATCACACGAAACCCACAGATCACATTAAACCCACAAATCACACTAAACCCACAGATCACACTAAACCCACAGTTCACACTAAACTCACAGATAACATTAAACACACAGATCACACGAAACTCACAGATCACATTACAGCCGCAGATCACACTAAACACACAAATCACACTAAACCCACAGATCACATTAAAACCACAGATCACACTAAACCCACAGATCACATTAAACCCACAAATCACACTAAACCCACAGATCACATTAAACCCACAGATCACACTAAACCCATAGATCACATTAAACCCACAAATCACACTAAACCCGCAGATCACACTAAACCCACAGATCACATTAAACCCACAAATCACACTAAAACCACAGATCACACTAAACCCACAGTTCACACTAAACTCACAGATCACATTAAACCCACAGATCACATTAAACCCACAGATCTCATTAAACACATAGATCACAATAAACCCACAGATCACACTAAACTCACAGATCACATTACACCCGCAGATCACACTAAACCCACAAATCACATTAAACTCACAGATCACATTAAACCCACAGATCACACTAAACCCACAGATCACATTAAACCCACAGATCACGTTAAACCCACAGATCACGCAAAACCCATAGATCACATTCAACCCACAGATCATATTAAACCCACAGATCACATTAAACCCACAGATCACACTAAACCCACAGTTCACACTAAACTCACAGATCACATTAAACTCACAGATCACATTAAACCCACAGATCACACTAAACTCACAGATCACGTTAAACCCACAGATCCCACTAAACCCACAGATCACACTAAACCCACAAATCACATTAAATCCACAGATCTCATTAAACACATAGATCACAATAAACCCACAGATCACACTAAACTCACAGATCACATTACACCCGCAGATCACACTAAACCCACAAATCACATTAAACTCACAGATCACATTAAACCCACAGATCACACTAAACCCACAGATCACATTAAACCCACAGATCACGTTAAACCCACAGATCACGCTAAACCCATAGATCACATTCAACCCACAGATCATATTAAACCCACAGATCACATTAAACCCACAAATCACACTAAACCCACAGATCACACTAAACTCACAGATCACATTAAACCCACAGATCACACTAAACTCACAGATCACATTAAACCCACAGATCACATTAAACCCACAGATCACACAAAATCCACAGATCTGACAATACCCACAGATCACATGAAGCCCGTAGATCACATTAATCCCACAGATCACACTAAACTCACAGATCACATTAAACCCACAGATCACATTAAACCCACAGATCACACTTAACCCACAGATCACACTAAACCCACAGATCACATTAAACCCACAGATCACATTAAACCCATAGATCACATTAAACCCACAGATCACATTAAACCCACAGATCACACTAAACCCATAGATCACATTAAACTCACAGATCACATTGAACCCATAGATCACATTAAACCCACATATCACACTAAACCCACAGATCGCACTAAACCCACAGATCACACAAAACCCACAGATCACACTAAACCCACAGATCACACTAAACCCACAGATCACATTAAACCCACAGATCACACTAAACCCAGAGATCACACTAATCCCACAGATCACACTAAATGCACAGATCACACTAAACCCACAGATCACATTAAACCCACAGATCTCATTAAACACATAGATCACAATAAACCCAGAGATCACATTAAACTCACAGATCACACGAACCCACAGATCACACTAAACCCAGAGATCACACTAAACCCACAGATAACACCAAACGCACAGATCACATTAAACTCACAGTTCACGTTTACCCCACAGATCACATTAAACCCACAGATCGCATTAAACCGACAGATCATGCAAAACCCACCGATCACATTAAACCCACAGTTCACATTAAACTCACAGATCACATTGAACCCACAGATCGCACTAAACCCAGAGATCACATTAAACTCACAGATCGCATTAAACCCATAGATCTCATTAAACCCACAGATCACGTTAACCCCACAGATCACATTAAACTCACAGATCACATTAAACCCACAGATCACGTTAACCCCACAGATAACATTCAACCCATAGATCACATTAAACCCACATATCACACTAAACCCATAGATGACACTAAACCCACAGATCACACAAAACCCACAGATCACGTTAAACCCATAGATCATACTAATGCCATAGATCACACTGAACGCACAGATCACATTAAACCCGCAGATCTCCTTAACCCCACAGATCACACTAAAACCACAGATGACATTAGTCCATCAAATTGCATTAACCCCACAGATCACATTAAACCCACAGATCACACTAAACCCACAGATCACACTATACCCACAGATCACATTAAACCCACAGATCTCATTAAACACACAGATCACGTTAAACCGACAGATCACACTATACCCACAGATCACATTAAACCCACAGATCACACTAAACTCACAGATCACATTAAACCCACATATCACACTAAACTCACAGATCACATTAAACCCACAGATCACATTACACCCACAGATCACACTAAATCCACAGATCTGACAATACCCACAGATCACATTAAACCCGTAGATCACATTAATCCCACAGATCACATTAAACCCACAGATCACACTAAACTCACAGATCACATTAAACCCACAGATCACACTATACCCACAAATCACACTAAACCCACAGATCACAGTAAACCCACAGATCACATTAAACCCACAGATCACACTTAACCCACAGATCACACTAAACCCACAGATCACATTAAACCCACATATCACACTAAACCCACAGATCGCACTAAACCCACAGATCACACAAAACCCACAGATCACACTAAACCCACAGATCACACAAAACCCACAGATCACACTAAACCCACAGATCACACTAAACCCACAGATCACATTAAACCCACAGATCACACTAAACCCAGAGATCACACTAATCCCACAGATCACACTAAACCCACAGATCACACTAAACCCACAGATCACATTAAACCCACATATCACACTAAACCCACAGATCGCACTAAACCCACAGATCACACAAAACCCACAGATCACACTAAACCCACAGATCACACTAAACCCACAGATCACATTAAACCCACAGATCACACTAAACCCAGAGATCACACTAATCCCACAGATCACACTAAACCCACAGATCACACTAAACCCACAGATCACATTAAACCCACAGATCTCATTAAACACACAGATCACGTTAACCCCACAGATCACATTAAACCCACAGATCACACTAAACCCGCAGATCACACTAAACCCACAGATCACATTAAACCCACAGATCACACTTAACCCACAGATCACATTAAACCCACAGATCACACTAAACCCACAGATCACACGAAACCCACAGATCACATTAAACCCACAAGTCACACTAAACCCACAGATCACACTAAACCCACAGTTCACACTAAACTCACAGATCACATTAAACACACAGATCACACGAAACTCACAGATCACATTACACCCGCAGATCACACTAAACACACAAATCACACTAAACCCACAGATCACATTAAAACCACAGATCACACTAAACCCACAGATCACATTAAACCCACAAATCACACTAAACCCACAGATCACATTAAACCCACAGATCACACTAAACCCACAGATCACATTAAACCCACAAATCACACTAAACCCGCAGATCACACTAAACCCACAGATCACATTAAACCCACAAATCACACTAAAACCACAGATCACACTAAACCCACAGTTCACACTAAACTCACAGATCACATTAAACCCACAGATCACATTAAACCCACAGATCTCATTAAACACATAGATCACAATAAACCCACAGATCACACTAAACTCACAGATCACATTACACCCGCAGATCACACTAAACCCACAAATCACATTAAACTCACAGATCACATTAAACCCACAGATCACACTAAACCCACAGATCACATTAAACCCACAGATCACGTTAAACCCACAGATCACGCGAAACCCATAGATCACATTCAACCCACAGATCATATTAAACCCACAGATCACATTAAACCCACAAATCACACTAAACCCACAGATCACACTAAACCCACAGTTCACACTAAACTCACAGATCACATTAAACCCACAGATCACATTAAACCCACAAATCACACTAAACCCACAGATCACACTAAACTCACAGATCACATTAAACCCACAGATCACACTAAACTCACAGATCACATTAAACCCACAGATCACATTAAACCCACAGATCACACTAAATCCACAGATCTGACAATACCCACAGATCACATTAAACCCGTAGATCACATTAATCCCACAGATCACATTAAACCCACAGATCACACTAAACTCACAGATCACATTAAACCCACAGATCACACTATACCCACAAATCACACTAAACCCACAGATCACAGTAAACCCACAGATCACATTAAACCCACAGATCGCACAAAACCCACATTTCACACTAAACCCACAGATCACATTAAACCCACAAATCACATTAAACCCACAGATCACACTAAACCCACAGATCACGTAAAACTCTTAGATCACATTAGACCCACAGATCACACTAAACCCACAGATCACATTAATCCCACAGATCACATTAAACGCACAGATCACATTAAACCCACAGATCACACTAAACCCACAGATCACATTAAACCCACAGATCACGTTAAACCCACAGATCACGCTAAACCCATAGATCACATTCAACCCACAGATCATATTAAACCCACAGATCACATTAAACCCACAAATCACACTAAACCCACAGATTACACTAAACCCACAGTTCACATTAAACCCACAGATCACGTTAAACCCACAGATCACGCTAAACCCATAGATCACATTCAACCCACAGATCATATTAAACCCACAGATCACATTAAACCCACAAATCACACTAAACCCACAGATCACACTAAACCCACAGTTCACACTAAACTCACAGATCACATTAAACCCACAGATCACATTAAACCCACAGATCACACTAAACTCACAGATCACATTAAACCCACAGATCACACTAAACCCACAGATCACACTAAACCCACAAATCACATTAAATCCACAGATCTCATTAAACACATAGATCACAATAAACCCACAGATCACACTAAACCCACAGATCACGTTAAACTCACAGATCACATTAAACCCACAGATCACATTAAACCCACAGATCACACTAAACCCACAGATCACATGAAACCCACTGATCACACTCAACCCACAGATCACATTAAACCCACAGATCACACTAAACCCGCAGATCACACTAAACCCACAGATCACATTAAACCCACAAATCACACTAAACGCACAGATCACGTTAAACCCACAAATCACACTATACCCACAGATCACATTAAACCCACAGATGACACTAAACTCACAGATCACATTAAACCCACAGATCACACTTAACCCACAGACCACACTAAACCCACAGATCACACTAAACCCACAGATCGCACGAAACCCAGAGATCACATTAAACTCACAGATCACATTAAACCCACAGATCACGTTAACCCCACAGATCACACTAAAACCACAGATGACATTAGTCCTACAGATCGCATTAAACCCACAGATCACGTTAAACCCATAGATCATACTAATACCATAGATCACACTGAACCCACAGATCACATTAAACCCACATATCACATTAAACCCACAGATCACCTTAACCCCACAGATCACACTAAAACCACAAATCACACTAAACCCACAGATCACGTAAAACCCATAGATCACATTAGACCCACAGATCACACTAAACCCACAGATCACATTAATCCCACAGATCACATTAATCCCACAGATCACATTAAACACACAGAACACACTAAACCCACAGATCACATTTAACCTGTAGATCACATTAATCCCACAGATCACTTAAACCCACAGATCACACTAAATCCACAGATCGGACAATACCCACAGATCACATTAAACCCGTAGATCACATTAAACCCACAGATCACACTAACCCGTAGATCATGTTAACCCCACAGATCACATTAAACCAATAGATCACATTAAACCCACATATCACACTAAACCCACAGATCACATTAAACTCACAGATCACACGAAACCCACAGATCACACTAAACCCACAGATCACATTAAACCCACAGATCACATGAAACCCTCAGATCACACTGAACCCACACATCATGTTAACCCCACAGATCACATTAAACCCAAAGATCACATTAAACCCACATATCACACTAAAACCACAGATCACATTAAACCCACAGATCACACTGAACTCACAGATCACATTTAACCCACAGGTCACATTAAACCCACAGATCACACTAAACCCACAGATCACATTAAACCCACAAATCACACTAAACCCACAGATCACACTAAACCCACAGATCACATTAAACCCACAAATCACGCTAAACTCACAGATCACATTAAACCCACGGATCACATTAAACCCACAGATCACACTAAACCCACAGATCACATGAAACCCACAGATCACACTCAACCCACAGATCACATTCAACCCACAGATCACACTAAACCCAGAGATCACACTAAACCCACAGATCACATTAAACCCACAGATCACATTAAACCCACAGATCACATTAAACTCACAGATCACACGAACCCACAGATCACACTAAACCCACAGATCACATTAAACTCACAGATCACACAAACCCACAGATCATACGAACCCACAGATCACGCTACACCCAGAGATCACACTAAACGCACAGATCACATGAAACCCACAGATCACGTTAAACACATAGATCACAATAAACCCACAGATCACAATAAACTCACAGATCACACGAACCCACAGATCACACTAAACCCAGAGATCACACTAAACCCACAGATCACATTAAACCCACAGATCACACTAAACCCAGAGATCACACTAAACCCACAGATCACACGAAACCCACAGATCACATTAAATCCACAGATCTCCTTAAACACATAGGTCACAATAAACCCACAGATCACATTAAACTCACAGATCACACTAAACCCACAGATCACACGAAACCCACAGATCACATTAAATCCACAGATCTCCTTAAACACATAGGTCACAATAAACCCATAGATCACACTAAACCCACAGATCACATTTAACCTGTAGATCTAATTAATCCCACAGATCACATTAAACCCACAGAACACACTAACACGTAGATCATGTTAACCCCACAGATCACATTAAACCAATAGATCACATTAAACCCACAGATCACATTAAACCCACAGATCACACTAAACCCACAGATCACATTAAATCCACAGATCTCATTAAACACATAGGTCACAATAAACCCACAGATCACATTAAACTCACAGATCACACTAACCCACAGATCACATTAAACCCACAGATCGCATTAAACCGACAGATCATACAAAACCCACCGATCACATTAAACCCACAGATCACATTAAACTCACAGATCACATTAAACCCACTGATCGCACTAAACCCAGAGATCACATTAAACTCACAGATCGCATTGAACCCATAGATCTCATTAAGCCCACAGATCACGTTAACCCCACAGATCACATTAAACTCACAGATCACATTAAGCCCACAGATCACACTAAACTCACAGATCACATTAAACCCACAGATCACACTAAACCCACAGATCACACTAAACCCACAAATCACATTAAATCCACAGATCTCATTAAACACACAGATCACAATAAACCCACAGATCACACTAAACTCACAGATCACATTACACCCGCAGATCACACTAAACCCACAAATCACATTAAACTCTCAGATCACATTAAACCCACAGATCACACTAAACCCACAGATCACATTAAACCCACAGATCACGTTAAACCCACAGATCACGCAAAACCCATAGATCACATTCAACCCACAGATCATATTAAACCCACAGATCACATTAAACCCACAAATCACACTAAACCCACAGATCACACTAAACCCACAGTTCACACTAAACTCACAGATCACATTAAACTCACAGATCACATTAAACCCACAGATCACACTAAACTCACAGATCACATTAAACCCACAGATCACACTAAACCCACAGATCACACTAAACCCACAGATCACATTAAACCCACAAATCACACTAAACCCACACATCACACTAAACCCACAATTCACACTAAACTCACAGATCACATTAAACCCACAGATCACACTAAACTCACAGATCACATTACACCCGCAGATCACACTAAACCTACAAATCACACTAAACTCACAGATCACATTAAACCCACAAATCACACGAAACCCACTGATCACATGATACCCACAGATCACACTAAACCCACAGATCACATTAAACCCACAGATCACGTTAAACCCACAGATCACGCAAAACCCATAGATCACATTCAACCCACAGATCATATTAAACCCACAGATCACATTAAACCCACAAATCACTCTAAACCCACAGATCACACTAAACCCACAGTTCACACTAAACTCACAGATCACATTAAACTCACAGATCACATTAAACCCACAGATCACACTAAACTCACAGATCACATGAAACCCACAGATCACACTAAACCCACAGATCACACGAAACCCACAAATCACATTAAATCCACAGATCTCATTAAACACATAGATCACAATAAACCCACAGATCACACTAAACTCACAGATCACATTACACCCGCAGATCACACTAAACCCACAAATCACATTAAACTCACAGATCACATTAAACCCACAGATCACACTAAACCCACAGATCACGTTAAACCCACAGATCACGCAAAACCCATAGATCACATTCAACCCACAGATCATATTAAACCCACAGATCACATTAAACCCACAAATCACACTAAACCCACAGATCACACTAAACCCACAGTTCACACTAAACTCACAGATCACATTAAACCCACAGATCACACTAAACTCACAGATCACATTAAACCCACAGATCACACTAAACCCACAGATCACACTAAACCCACAAATCACATTAAATCCACAGATCTCATTCAACACATAGATCACAATAAACCCACAGATCACACTAAACTCACAGATCACATTACACCTGCAGATCACACGAAACCCACAAATCACATTAAACTCACAGATCACATTAAACCCACAGATCACACTAAACCCACAGATCACATTAAACCCACAGATCACGTTAAACCCACAGATCACGCTAAACCCATAGATCACATTAATCCCACAGATCACATTAAACCCACAGATCACGTTAAACCCATAGATCATACTAATACCATAGATCACACTGAACCCACAGATCACATTAAACCCACATATCACATTAAACCCACAGATCACCTTAACCCCACAGATCACACTAAAACCACAAATCACACTAAACCCACAGTTCACACTAAACCCACAGATCACATTAAACCCACAGATCACATTAAAACCACAGATCGCACTAAACTCACAGATCACATTACACCCGCAGATCACACTAAACCCACACATCACCTTAATCCCACAGATCACATTAAACCCATAGATCACACTAAACCCACAGATCACATTTAACCTGTAGATCACATTAATCCCACAGATCACTTTAAACCCACAGATCACACTAACCCGTAGATCATGTTAACCCCACAGATCACATTAAACCAATAGATCACATTAAACCCACAGATCACATTAAACCCACAGATCATACTAAACCCACAGATCACGTAAAACCCACAGATCACATTAAACCCATAGATCACATTAAACCCACAGATCACATTAAACCCACAGATCACACTAAACTCACAGATCACATTAAACCCACCAATCACACTTAACCCACAGATCACATTAAACCCACAGATCACGTTAAACCCACAGATCACACTATACCCACAGATCACATTAAACCCACAGATCACACTTAACCCACAGATCACATTAAACCCACAGATCACACTAAACCCACAGATCACACTAAACCCACAGATCACATTAAACCCACAAATCACACTAAACCCACAGATCACACTAAACCCACAATTCACACTAAACTCACAGATCACATTAAACCCACAGATCACACTAAACTCACAGATCACATTACACCCGCAGATCACACTAAACCTACAAATCACACTAAACTCACAGATCACATTAAACCCACAAATCACACGAAACCCACTGATCACATGAAACCCACAGATCACACTCAACCCACAGATCACGTTAAACCCACCGATCACACTAAACTCACAGATCACATTAAACCCACAGATCACATTAAACCCACAGATCACACTAAACCCACAGATCACATGAAACCCACAGATCACACTCAACCCACAGATCACATTAAACCCACAGATCACACTAAACCCGCAGATCACACTAAACCCACAGATCACATTAAACCCACAGATCACACTTAACCCACAGATCACATTAAACCCACAGATCACACTAAACCCACAGATCACACGAAACCCACAGATCACATTAAACCCACAAATCACACTAAACCCACAGATCACACTAAACCCACAGTTCACACTAAACTCACAGATAACATTAAACACACAGATCACACGAAACTCACAGATCACATTACAGCCGCAGATCACACTAAACACACAAATCACACTAAACCCACAGATCACATTAAAACCACAGATCACACTAAACCCACAGATCACATTAAACCCACAAATCACACTAAACCCACAGATCACATTAAACCCACAGATCACACTAAACCCATAGATCACATTAAACCCACAAATCACACTAAACCCGCAGATCACACTAAACCCACAGATCACATTAAACCCACAAATCACACTAAAACCACAGATCACACTAAACCCACAGTTCACACTAAACTCACAGATCACATTAAACCCACAGATCACATTAAACCCACAGATCTCATTAAACACATAGATCACAATAAACCCACAGATCACACTAAACTCACAGATCACATTACACCCGCAGATCACACTAAACCCACAAATCACATTAAACTCACAGATCACATTAAACCCACAGATCACACTAAACCCACAGATCACATTAAACCCACAGATCACGTTAAACCCACAGATCACGCAAAACCCATAGATCACATTCAACCCACAGATCATATTAAACCCACAGATCACATTAAACCCACAGATCACACTAAACCCACAGTTCACACTAAACTCACAGATCACATTAAACTCACAGATCACATTAAACCCACAGATCACACTAAACTCACAGATCACGTTAAACCCACAGATCCCACTAAACCCACAGATCACACTAAACCCACAAATCACATTAAATCCACAGATCTCATTAAACACATAGATCACAATAAACCCACAGATCACACTAAACTCACAGATCACATTACACCCGCAGATCACACTAAACCCACAAATCACATTAAACTCACAGATCACATTAAACCCACAGATCACACTAAACCCACAGATCACATTAAACCCACAGATCACGTTAAACCCACAGATCACGCTAAACCCATAGATCACATTCAACCCACAGATCATATTAAACCCACAGATCACATTAAACCCACAAATCACACTAAACCCACAGATCACACTAAACTCACAGATCACATTAAACCCACAGATCACACTAAACTCACAGATCACATTAAACCCACAGATCACATTAAACCCACAGATCACACAAAATCCACAGATCTGACAATACCCACAGATCACATGAAGCCCGTAGATCACATTAATCCCACAGATCACACTAAACTCACAGATCACATTAAACCCACAGATCACATTAAACCCACAGATCACACTTAACCCACAGATCACACTAAACCCACAGATCACATTAAACCCACAGATCACATTAAACCCATAGATCACATTAAACCCACAGATCACATTAAACCCACAGATCACACTAAACCCATAGATCACATTAAACTCACAGATCACATTGAACCCATAGATCACATTAAACCCACATATCACACTAAACCCACAGATCGCACTAAACCCACAGATCACACAAAACCCACAGATCACACTAAACCCACAGATCACACTAAACCCACAGATCACATTAAACCCACAGATCACACTAAACCCAGAGATCACACTAATCCCACAGATCACACTAAATGCACAGATCACACTAAACCCACAGATCACATTAAACCCACAGATCTCATTAAACACATAGATCACAATAAACCCAGAGATCACATTAAACTCACAGATCACACGAACCCACAGATCACACTAAACCCAGAGATCACACTAAACCCACAGATAACACCAAACGCACAGATCACATTAAACTCACAGTTCACGTTTACCCCACAGATCACATTAAACCCACAGATCGCATTAAACCGACAGATCATGCAAAACCCACCGATCACATTAAACCCACAGTTCACATTAAACTCACAGATCACATTGAACCCACAGATCGCACTAAACCCAGAGATCACATTAAACTCACAGATCGCATTAAACCCATAGATCTCATTAAACCCACAGATCACGTTAACCCCACAGATCACATTAAACTCACAGATCACATTAAACCCACAGATCACGTTAACCCCACAGATAACATTCAACCCATAGATCACATTAAACCCACATATCACACTAAACCCATAGATGACACTAAACCCACAGATCACACAAAACCCACAGATCACGTTAAACCCATAGATCATACTAATGCCATAGATCACACTGAACGCACAGATCACATTAAACCCGCAGATCTCCTTAACCCCACAGATCACACTAAAACCACAGATGACATTAGTCCATCAAATTGCATTAACCCCACAGATCACATTAAACCCACAGATCACACTAAACCCACAGATCACACTATACCCACAGATCACATTAAACCCACAGATCTCATTAAACACACAGATCACGTTAAACCGACAGATCACACTATACCCACAGATCACATTAAACCCACAGATCACACTAAACTCACAGATCACATTAAACCCACATATCACACTAAACTCACAGATCACATTAAACCCACAGATCACATTACACCCACAGATCACACTAAATCCACAGATCTGACAATACCCACAGATCACATTAAACCCGTAGATCACATTAATCCCACAGATCACATTAAACCCACAGATCACACTAAACTCACAGATCACATTAAACCCACAGATCACACTATACCCACAAATCACACTAAACCCACAGATCACAGTAAACCCACAGATCACATTAAACCCACAGATCACACTTAACCCACAGATCACACTAAACCCACAGATCACATTAAACCCACATATCACACTAAACCCACAGATCGCACTAAACCCACAGATCACACAAAACCCACAGATCACACTAAACCCACAGATCACACAAAACCCACAGATCACACTAAACCCACAGATCACACTAAACCCACAGATCACATTAAACCCACAGATCACACTAAACCCAGAGATCACACTAATCCCACAGATCACACTAAACCCACAGATCACACTAAACCCACAGATCACATTAAACCCACATATCACACTAAACCCACAGATCGCACTAAACCCACAGATCACACAAAACCCACAGATCACACTAAACCCACAGATCACACTAAACCCACAGATCACATTAAACCCACAGATCACACTAAACCCAGAGATCACACTAATCCCACAGATCACACTAAACCCACAGATCACACTAAACCCACAGATCACATTAAACCCACAGATCTCATTAAACACACAGATCACGTTAACCCCACAGATCACATTAAACCCACAGATCACACTAAACCCGCAGATCACACTAAACCCACAGATCACATTAAACCCACAGATCACACTTAACCCACAGATCACATTAAACCCACAGATCACACTAAACCCACAGATCACACGAAACCCACAGATCACATTAAACCCACAAGTCACACTAAACCCACAGATCACACTAAACCCACAGTTCACACTAAACTCACAGATCACATTAAACACACAGATCACACGAAACTCACAGATCACATTACACCCGCAGATCACACTAAACACACAAATCACACTAAACCCACAGATCACATTAAAACCACAGATCACACTAAACCCACAGATCACATTAAACCCACAAATCACACTAAACCCACAGATCACATTAAACCCACAGATCACACTAAACCCACAGATCACATTAAACCCACAAATCACACTAAACCCGCAGATCACACTAAACCCACAGATCACATTAAACCCACAAATCACACTAAAACCACAGATCACACTAAACCCACAGTTCACACTAAACTCACAGATCACATTAAACCCACAGATCACATTAAACCCACAGATCTCATTAAACACATAGATCACAATAAACCCACAGATCACACTAAACTCACAGATCACATTACACCCGCAGATCACACTAAACCCACAAATCACATTAAACTCACAGATCACATTAAACCCACAGATCACACTAAACCCACAGATCACATTAAACCCACAGATCACGTTAAACCCACAGATCACGCGAAACCCATAGATCACATTCAACCCACAGATCATATTAAACCCACAGATCACATTAAACCCACAAATCACACTAAACCCACAGATCACACTAAACCCACAGTTCACACTAAACTCACAGATCACATTAAACCCACAGATCACATTAAACCCACAAATCACACTAAACCCACAGATCACACTAAACTCACAGATCACATTAAACCCACAGATCACACTAAACTCACAGATCACATTAAACCCACAGATCACATTAAACCCACAGATCACACTAAATCCACAGATCTGACAATACCCACAGATCACATTAAACCCGTAGATCACATTAATCCCACAGATCACATTAAACCCACAGATCACACTAAACTCACAGATCACATTAAACCCACAGATCACACTATACCCACAAATCACACTAAACCCACAGATCACAGTAAACCCACAGATCACATTAAACCCACAGATCACACTTAACCCACAGATCACACTAAACCCACAGATCACATTAAACCCACAGATCACATTAAACCCATAGATCACATTAAACCCACAGATCACATTAAACCCACAGATCACACTAAACCCATAGATCACATTAAACTCACAGATCACATTGAACCCATAGATCACATTAAACCCACATATCACACTAAACCCACAGATCGCACTAAACCCACAGATCGCACTAAACCCACAGATCACACAAAACCCACAGATCACACTAAACCCACAGATCACACTAAACCCACAGATCACACTAAACCCAGAGATCACACTAATCCCACAGATCACACTAAACGCACAGATCACACTAAACCCACAGATCACATTAAACCCACAGATCTCATTAAACACATAGATCACAATAAACCCAGAGATCACATTAAACTCACAGATCACACGAACCCACAGATCACACTAAACCCAGAGATCACACTAAACCCACAGATAACACCAAACGCACAGATCACATTAAACTCACAGTTCACGTTTACCCCACAGATCACATTAAACCCACAGATCGCATTAAACCGACAGATCATGCAAAACCCACCGATCACATTAAACCCACAGTTCACATTAAACTCACAGATCACATTGAACCCACAGATCGCACTAAACCCAGAGATCACATTAAACTCACAGATCGCATTAAACCCATAGATCTCATTAAACCCACAGATCACGTTAACCCCACAGATCACATTAAACTCACAGATCACATTAAACCCACGGATCACGTTAACCCCACAGATAACATTCAACCCATAGATCACATTAAACCCACATATCACACTAAACCCACAAATGACACTAAACCCACAGATCACACAAAACCCACAGATCACGTTAAACCCATAGATCATACTAATACCATAGATCACACTGAACACACAGATCACATTAAACCCGCAGATCTCCTTAACCCCACAGATCACACTAAAACCACAGATGACATTAGTCCATCAAATTGCATTAACCCCACAGATCACATTAAACCCACAGATCACACTATACCCACAGATCACATTAAACCCACAGATCTCATTAAACACACAGATCACGTTAAACCCACAGATCACACTATACCCACAGATCACATTAAACCCACAGATCACACTAAACTCACAGATCACATTAAACCCACATATCACACTAAACTCACAGATCACATTAAACCCACAGATCACATTAAACCCACATATCACACTAAATCCACATATCTGACAATACCCACAGATCACATTAAACCCGTAGATCACATTAATCCCACAGATCACATTAAACCCACAGATCACACTAAACTCACAGATCACATTAAACCCACAGATCACACTATACCCACAAATCACACTAAACCCACAGATCACAGTAAACCCACAGATCACATTAAACCCACAGATCACACTTAACCCACAGATCACACTAAACCCACAGATCACATTAAACCCACAGATCACATTAAACCCATAGATCACATTAAACCCACAGATCACATTAAACCCACAGATCACACTAAACCCATAGATCACATTGAACCCATAGATCACATTAAACCCACAGATCACATTAAACCCATAGATCACATTAAACCCACATATCACACTAAACCCACAGATCGCACTAAACCCACAGATCACACAAAACCCACAGATCACACTGAACCCACCGATCACATTAAACCCACAGATCACATTAAACCCACTGATCACCTTAACCCCACCGATCACACTAAAACCACAGATGACATTAGTCCTACAGATCGCATTAAACCCACAGATCATGTTAAACCCATAGATCATACTAATACCATAGATCACACTGAACCCACAGATCACATTAAACCCACATATCACATTAATCCCACAGATCACCTTAACCACACAGATCACACTAAAACCACAGATGAAATTACTCCATCAGAATGCATTAACCCCACAGATCACATTAAACCCACAGATCACACTAAACCCACAGATCACACTATACCCACACATCACATTAAACCCACAGATCACATTAAACACATAGATCACGTTAAACCCACAGATCACATTAAACCCACAGATCACACTAAACTCACAGATCACATTAAACCCACAGATCTCATTAAACCCACAGATCACACTAAACTCACTGATCACATTAAACCCACAGATCACACTAAACCCACAGATCACATTTAACCTGTAGATCACATTAATCCCACAGATCACATTAAACCCACAGATCACACTAAATCGAAAGATCTGACATTACCCACAGATCACATTATACCCGTAGATCACATTAATCCCACAGATGACATTAAACCCACAGATCACACTGAACCCGTAGATCAGGTTAACCCCACGGATGAAATTAAACCCATAGATCACATTAAACCCAATTATCACACTAAACCCACAGATCACATTAAACTCACAGATCACATTAAACCCACAGATCACGTAAAACCCATAGATCACATTAATCCCGCAGATCACATTTAACCCACAGATCACAATAAACCCACAGGTCACATTTAACCTGTAGATCACATTAATCCCACAGATCACATTAAACCCACAGATCACACTAAATCCACAGATCTGACAATACCCACAGATCACATTAAACCCGTAGATCACATTAAACCCACAGATCAAACTAACCCATAGATCATGTTAACCCCACAGATCACATTAAACCCATAGATCACATTAAACCCACATATCACACTAAACCCACAGATCACATTAAACTCACAGATCACACTAAACCCACAGATCACATTAAACCCACAGATCACACTAAACCCACAGATCACATTAAACTCACAGATCACACTAAACCCACAGATCACACTAAACCCACAGATCACATTAAACCCACAGATCACACTAAACTCACAGATCACATTAAACCCACCGATCACACTTAACCCACAGATCACATTAAACCCACAGATCACGTTAAACCCACAGATCACACTATACCCACAGATCACATTAAACCCACATATCACACTAAACTCACAGATCACATTAAACCCACAGATTACACTTAACCCACAGATCACATTAAACCCACAGATCACACTAAACCCACAGATCACACTAAACCCACAGATCACATTAAACCCACAAATCACACTAATCCCACAGATCACACTAAACCCACAGTTCACATTAAACCCACAGAGCACATTAAACCCACAGATCACACTAAACCCGCAGATCTCATTAAACCCACAGATCACACTAAACTCACTGATCACATTAAACCCACAGATCACACTAAACCCACAGATCACATTTAACCTGTAGATCACATTAATCCCACAGATCACATTAAACCCACAGATCACACTAAATCGAAAGATCTGACAATACCCACAGATCACATTATACCCGTAGATCACATTAATCCCACAGATGACATTAAACCCACAGATCACACTGAACCCGTAGATCAGGTTAACCCCACGGATGAAATTAAACCCATAGATCACATTAAACCCAATTATCACACTAAACCCACAGATCACATTAAACTCACAGATCACATTAAACCCACAGATCACGTAAAACCCATAGATCACATTAATCCCGCAGATCACATTTAACCCACAGATCACAATAAATCCACAGATCTGACAATACCCACAGATCACATTAAACCCGTAGATCACATTAAACCCACAGATCAAACTAACCCATAGATCATGTTAACCCCACAGATCACATTAAACTCATAGATCACATTAAACCCACATATCACACTAAACCCACAGATCACATTAAACCCACAGATCACACTAAACCCACAGATCACATTAAACTCACAGATCACACTAAACCCACAGATCACACTAAACCCACAGATCACATTAAACCCACAGATCACACTAAACTCACAGATCACATTAAACCCACCGATCACACTTAACCCACAGATCACATTAAACCCACAGATCACGTTAAACCCACAGATCACACTATACCCACAGATCACATTAAACCCACATATCACACTAAACTCACAGATCACATTAAACCCACAGATTACACTTAACCCACAGATCACATTAAACCCACAGATCACACTAAACCCACAGATCACACTAAACCCACAGATCACATTAAACCCACAAATCACACTAATCCCACAGATCACACTAAACCCACAGTTCACATTAAACCCACAGAGCACATTAAACCCACAGATCACACTAAACCCGCAGATCACACTGAACCCACAGATCACATGAAACCCACAGATCACACTAAACTCACAGATCACATTAAACCCACAGATCACATTAAACCCACAGATCACACTAAACCCACAGATCACATGAAACCCACAGATCACACTAAACCCACAGATCACATTAAACCCACAGATCACACTAAACCCGCAGATCACACTAAACCCACAGATCACATTAAACCCACAAATCACACTAAACCCACAGATCAAACTAAACCCACAGATCACATTAAACCCACAGTTCACACTAAACCCACAGATCACACTAAACTCACAGATCACATTACACCCGCAGATCACACTAAACTCACAGATCACATTAAACCCACAGATCACACTAAACCCACAGATCACATTAAAACCACAGATCACATTAAACCCACAGTTCACACTAAACTCACAGATCACATTAAACCCACAGATCACACTAAACCCACAGATCACATTAAACCCACAGAACACATTAAACCCACAGATCACGTTAAACCCCGAGATCAAACTAAACCCACAGATCACGTAAAACCCATAGATCACATGAAACCCAGAGATCACACTAAACCCACAGATCACATTAAACTCACAGTTCACACTAAACCCACAGATCACATTAAACCCACAGATCACACTAACCCCACAGATCACATTAAACCCACAGATCACACTTAACCCACAGATCACATTAAACCCACAGATCACACTTAACCCACAGATCACATTAAACCCATAGAGCACACTAAACCCACAGATCACACTTAACCCACAGATCACATTAAACTCACAGTTCACGTTAACCCCACAGATCACATTAAACCCACAGATCGCATTAAACCGACAGATCATACAAAACCCACCGATCACATTAAACCCACAGATCACGTTAAACTCACAGATCACATTAAACCCACAGATCGCACTAAACCCAGAGATCACATTAAACTCACAGATCGCATTAAACCCATAGATCTCATTAAACCCACAGATCACGTTAACCCCACAGATCACATTAAACTCACAGATCACATTAAACCCATAGATCACATTAAACCCACATATCACACTAAACCCACAGATCACACTAAACCCACAGATCACACAAAACCCACAGATCACACTGAACCCACAGATCACATTAAACCCACAGATCACATTAAACCCACAGATCACCTTAGCCCCACAGATCACACTAAAACCACAGATGACATTAGTCCATCAGATTTCATTAACCCCACAGATCACACTATACCCACAGATCACATTGAACCCACAGATCACACTCAACCCACAGATCACATTAAACCCACAGATCACACTAAACCCACAGTTCACACAAACCCACAGATCACATTAAACCTACAGATCACATTAAACCCACAGATCACACTAAACTCACAGATCACCTTAACCCCACAGATCACACTTAAACCACAGATGACATTAGTCCTACAGATCGCATTAAACCCACAGATCACGTTAAACCCATAGATCATACTAATACCATAGATCACACTGAACCCACAGATCACATTAAACCCACATATCATTAAACACAGAGATCACCTTAACACCACAGATCACACTAAAACCACAGATGACATTAGTCCATCAGATTGCATTAACCCCACAGATCGCATTAAACCCACAGATCACACTTAACCCACAGATCACACTAAACCCACAGATCACATTAAACCCACAGATCACACTTAACCCACAGATCACACTAAACCCACAGATCACATTAAACCCACAGATCACATTAAACCCACAGATCACATTAAACCCACAGATCACACTAAACCCATAGATCACATTGAACCCATAGATCACATTAAACCCACAGATCACATTAAACCCATAGATCACATTAAACCCACATATCACACTAAACCCACAGATCGCACTAAACCCACAGATCACACAAAACCCACAGATCACACTGAACCCACCGATCACATTAAACCCACAGATCACATTAAACCCACTGATCACCTTAACCCCACCGATCACACTAAAACCACAGATGACATTAGTCCTACAGATCGCATTAAACCCACAGATCATGTTAAACCCATAGATCATACTAATACCATAGATCACACTGAACCCACAGATCACATTAAACCCACATATCACATTAATCCCACAGATCACCTTAACCACACAGATCACACTAAAACCACAGATGAAATTACTCCATCAGAATGCATTAACCCCACAGATCACATTAAACCCACAGATCACACTAAACCCACAGATCACACTATACCCACACATCACATTAAACCCACAGATCACATTAAACACATAGATCACGTTAAACCCACAGATCACATTAAACCCACAGATCACACTAAACTCACAGATCACATTAAACCCACAGATCTCATTAAACCCACAGATCACACTAAACTCACTGATCACATTAAACCCACAGATCACACTAAGCCCACAGATCACATTTAACCTGTAGATCACATTAATCCCACAGATCACATTAAACCCACAGATCACACTAAATCGAAAGATCTGACAATACCCACAGATCACATTATACCCGTAGATCACATTAATCCCACAGATGACATTAAACCCACAGATCACACTGAACCCGTAGATCAGGTTAACCCCACGGATGAAATTAAACCCATAGATCACATAAAACCCAATTATCACACTAAACCCACAGATCACATTAAACTCACAGATCACATTAAACCCACAGATCACGTAAAACCCATAGATCACATTAATCCCGCAGATCACATTTAACCCACAGATCACAATAAACCCACAGGTCACATTTAACCTGTAGATCACATTAATCCCACAGATCACATTAAACCCACAGATCACACTAAATCCACAGATCTGACAATACCCACAGATCACATTAAACCCGTAGATCACATTAAACCCACAGATCAAACTAACCCATAGATCATGTTAACCCCACAGATCACATTAAACCCATAGATCACATTAAACCCACATATCACACTAAACCCGCAGATCACACTGAACCCACAGATCACATGAAACCCACAGATCACACTGAACCCGTAGATCAGGTTAACCCCACGGATGAAATTAAACCCATAGATCACATAAAACCCAATTATCACACTAAACCCACAGATCACATTAAACCCACAGAGCACATTAAACCCACAGATCACACTAAACCCGCAGATCACACTGAACCCACAGATCACATGAAACCCACAGATCACACTAAACTCACAGATCACATTAAACCCACAGATCACATTAAACCCACAGATCACACTAAACCCACAGATCACATGAAACCCACAGATCACACTAAACCCACAGATCACATTAAACCCACAGATCACACTAAACCCGCAGATCACACTAAACCCACAGATCACATTAAACCCACAAATCACACTAAACCCACAGATCAAACTAAACCCACAGATCACATTAAACCCACAGTTCACACTAAACCCACAGATCACACTAAACTCACAGATCACATTACACCCGCAGATCACACTAAACTCACAGATCACATTAAACCCACAGATCACACTAAACCCACAGATCACATTAAAACCACAGATCACATTAAACCCACAGTTCACACTAAACTCACAGATCACATTAAACCCACAGATCACACTAAACCCACAGATCACATTAAACCCACAGAACACATTAAACCCACAGATCACGTTAAACCCCGAGATCAAACTAAACCCACAGATCACGTAAAACCCATAGATCACATGAAACCCAGAGATCACACTAAACCCACAGATCACATTAAACTCACAGTTCACACTAAACCCACAGATCACATTAAACCCACAGATCACACTAACCCCACAGATCACATTAAACCCACAGATCACACTTAACCCACAGATCACATTAAACCCACAGATCACACTTAACCCACAGATCACATTAAACCCATAGAGCACACTAAACCCACAGATCACACTTAACCCACAGATCACATTAAACTCACAGTTCACGTTAACCCCACAGATCACATTAAACCCACAGATCGCATTAAACCGACAGATCATACAAAACCCACCGATCACATTAAA
This sequence comes from Chiloscyllium punctatum, assembly GCF_047496795.1. Classification (NCBI taxonomy): domain Eukaryota; kingdom Metazoa; phylum Chordata; class Chondrichthyes; order Orectolobiformes; family Hemiscylliidae; genus Chiloscyllium; species Chiloscyllium punctatum. Next base: position 4,462,731 of record NC_092741.1, read on the forward strand.
CCCACAGATCACGTTAAACTCACAGATCACATTAAACCCACAGATCGCACTAAACCCAGAGATCACATTAAACTCACAGATCGCATTAAACCCATAGATCTCATTAAACCCACAGATCACGTTAACCCCACAGATCACATTAAACTCACAGATCACATTAAACCCACAGATCACGTTAACCCCACAGATCACATTAAACCCATAGATCACATTAAACCCACATATCACACTAAACCCACAGATCACACTAAACCCACAGATCACACAAAACCCACAGATCACACTGAACCCACAGATCACATTAAACCCACAGATCACATTAAACCCACAGATCACCTTAGCCCCACAGATCACACTAAAACCACAGATGACATTAGTCCATCAGATTTCATTAACCCCACAGATCACACTATACCCACAGATCACATTGAACCCACAGATCACACTCAACCCACAGATCACATTAAACCCACAGATCACACTAAACCCACAGTTCACACAAACCCACAGATCACATTAAACCTACAGATCACATTAAACCCACAGATCACACTAAACTCACAGATCACCTTAACCCCACAGATCACACTTAAACCACAGATGACATTAGTCCTACAGATCGCATTAAACCCACAGATCACGTTAAACCCATAGATCATACTAATACCATAGATCACACTGAACCCACAGATCACATTAAACCCACATATCATTAAACACAGAGATCACCTTAACACCACAGATCACACTAAAACCACAGATGACATTAGTCCATCAGATTGCATTAACCCCACAGATCGCATTAAACCCACAGATCACACTTAACCCACAGATCACACTAAACCCACAGATCACATTAAACCCACAGATCACACTTAACCCACAGATCACACTAAACCCACAGATCACATTAAACCCACAGATCACATTAAACCCATAGATCACATTAAACCCACAGATCACACTAAACCCATAGATCACATTGAACCCATAGATCACATTAAACCCACAGATCACATTAAACCCATAGATCACATTAAACCCACATATCACACTAAACCCACAGATCGCACTAAACCCACAGATCACACAAAACCCACAGATCACACTGAACCCACCGATCACATTAAACCCACAGATCACATTAAACCCACTGATCACCTTAACCCCACCGATCACACTAAAACCACAGATGACATTAGTCCTACAGATCGCATTAAACCCACAGATCATGTTAAACCCATAGATCATACTAATACCATAGATCACACTGAACCCACAGATCACATTAAACCCACATATCACATTAATCCCACAGATCACCTTAACCACACAGATCACACTAAAACCACAGATGAAATTACTCCATCAGAATGCATTAACCCCACAGATCACATTAAACCCACAGATCACACTAAACCCACAGATCACACTATACCCACACATCACATTAAACCCACAGATCACATTAAACACATAGATCACGTTAAACCCACAGATCACATTAAACCCACAGATCACACTAAACTCACAGATCACATTAAACCCACAGATCTCATTAAACCCACAGATCACACAAAACTCACTGATCACATTAAACCCACAGATCACACTAAACCCACAGATCACATTTAACCTGTAGATCACATTAATCCCACAGATCACATTAAACCCACAGATCACACTAAATCGAAAGATCTGACAATACCCACAGATCACATTATACCCGTAGATCACATTAATCCCACAGATGACATTAAACCCACAGATCACACTGAACCCGTAGATCAGGTTAACCCCACGGATGAAATTAAACCCATAGATCACATTAAACCCAATTATCACACTAAACCCACAGATCACATTAAACTCACAGATCACATTAAACCCTCAGATCACGTAAAACCCATAGATCACATTAATCCCGCAGATCACATTTAACCCACAGATCACAATAAACCCACAGGTCACATTTAACCTGTAGATCACATTAATTCCACAGATCACATTAAACCCACAGATCACACTAAATCCACAGATCTGACAATACCCACAGATCACATTAAACCCGTAGATCACATTAAACCCACAGATCAAACTAACCCATAGATCATGTTAACCCCACAGATCACATTAAACCCATAGATCACATTAAACCCACATATCACACTAAACCCACAGATCACACTAAACCCACAGATCACATTAAACCCACAGATCACACTAAACTCACAGATCACATTAAACCCACCGATCACACTTAACCCACAGATCACATTAAACCCACAGATCACGTTAAACCCACAGATCACACTATACCCACAGATCACATTAAACCCACATATCACACTAAACTCACAGATCACATTAAACCCACAGATTACACTTAACCCACAGATCACATTAAACCCACAAATCACACTAATCCCACAGATCACACTAAACCCACAGTTCACATTAAACCCACAGATCACATTAAACCCACAGATCACACTAAACCCGCAGATCACACTGAACCCACAGATCACATGAAACCCACAGATCACACTAAACTCACAGATCACATTAAACCCACAGATCACATTAAACCCACAGATCACACTAAACCCACAGATCACATGAAACCCACAGATCACACTAAACCCACAGATCACATTAAACCCACAGATCACACTAAACCCGCAGATCACACTAAACCCACAGATCACATTAAACCCACAAATCACACTAAACCCACAGATCAAACTAAACCCACAGATCACATTAAACCCACAGTTCACACTAAACCCACAGATCACACTAAACCCACAGATCACATTAAACCCACAGAACACATTAAACCCACAGATCACGTTAAACCCCGAGATCAAACTAAACCCACAGATCACGTAAAACCCATAGATCACATGAAACCCAGAGATCACACTAAACCCACAGATCACATTAAACTCACAGTTCACACTAAACCCACAGATCACATTAAACCCACAGATCACACTAACCCCACAGATCACATTAAACCCACAGATCACACTTAACCCACAGATCACATTAAACCCACAGATCACACTTAACCCACAGATCACATTAAACCCATAGAGCACACTAAACCCACAGATCACACTTAACCCACAGATCACATTAAACTCACAGTTCACGTTAACCCCACAGATCACATTAAACCCACAGATCGCATTAAACCGACAGATCATACAAAACCCACCGATCACATTAAACCCACAGATCACGTTAAACTCACAGATCACATTAAACCCACAGATCGCACTAAACCCAGAGATCACATTAAACTCACAGATCACATTAAACTCACAGATCACACAAAACCCACAGATCACATTAAACCCACAGATCACACTAAACCCACAGATCACATTAAACCCACAGATCACACTGAACGCACAGATCACATTAAACCCACAGATCACATTAAACCCACAGATCACCTTAACCCCACAAATCACACTAAACCCACAGATCACATTAAACCCACAGATCACATTAAACCCACAGATCACACTAAACCCACAGATCACATTAAACCCACAAATCACACTAAACCCATAGATCACATTAAACCCCCAGATCACATTAAACCCACAAATCACACTAAACCCATAGATCACATTAAACCCACAGATCACATTAAACCCACAAATCACACTAAACCCATAGATCACACTAAACCCACAGATCACATTAAACCCACAGATCACATTAAACCCACAGATCACATTAAACCCACAGATTGCACTGAACCCAGAGATCATACTAAACCCACAGATCACATTAAACCCACAGATCAGATTAACCCCACAGATCACATTAAACCCACAGATCAGATTAATCCCACAGATCTCATTAAACCCACAGATCACATTAAACCCACAGATCACACTAAACCCACAGATCACACTATAACCACACATCACATTAAACCCACAGATCACATTAAACACATAGATCACGTTAAACCCACAGATCACATTAAACCCACAGATCACACTAAACTCACAGATCACATTAAACCCACAGATCTCATTAAACCCACAGATCACACTAAACTCACTGATCACATTAAACCCACAGATCACACTAAGCCCACAGATCACATTTAACCTGTAGATCACATTAATCCCACAGATCACATTAAACCCACAGATCACACTAAATCGAAAGATCTGACAATACCCACAGATCACATTATACCCGTAGATCACATTAATCCCACAGATGACATTAAACCCACAGATCACACTGAACCCGTAGATCAGGTTAACCCCACGGATGAAATTAAACCCATAGATCACATAAAACCCAATTATCACACTAAACCCACAGATCACATTAAACTCACAGATCACATTAAACCCACAGATCACGTAAAACCCATAGATCACATTAATCCCGCAGATCACATTTAACCCACAGATCACAATAAACCCACAGGTCACATTTAACCTGTAGATCACATTAATCCCACAGATCACATTAAACCCACAGATCACACTAAATCCACAGATCTGACAATACCCACAGATCACATTAAACCCGTAGATCACATTAAACCCACAGATCAAACTAACCCATAGATCATGTTAACCCCACAGATCACATTAAACCCATAGATCACATTAAACCCACATATCACACTAAACCCACAGATCACATTAAACTCACAGATCACACTAAACCCACAGATCACATTAAACCCACAGATCACACTAAACCCACAGATCACATTAAACTCACAGATCACACTAAACCCACAGATCACACTAAACCCACAGATCACATTAAACCCACCGATCACACTTAACCCACAGATCACATTAAACCCACAGATCACGTTAAACCCACAGATCACACTATACCCACAGATCACATTAAACCCACATATCACACTAAACTCACAGATCACATTAAACCCACAGATTACACTTAACCCACAGATCACACTAAACCCACAGATCACATTAAACCCACAAATCACACTAATCCCACAGATCACACTAAACTCACAGATCACATTAAACCCACAGATCACATTAAACCCACAGATCACACTAAACCCACAGATCACATGAAACCCACAGATCACACTAAACCCACAAATCACACTAAACCCACAGATCAAACTAAACCCACAGATCACATTAAACCCACAGTTCACACTAAACCCACAGATCACACTAAACTCACAGATCACATTACACCCGCAGATCACACTAAACTCACAGATCACATTAAACCCACAGATCACACTAAACCCACAGATCACATTAAAACCACAGATCACATTAAACCCACAGTTCACACTAAACTCACAGATCACATTAAACCCACAGATCACACTAAACCCACAGATCACATTAAACCCACAGAACACATTAAACCCACAGATCACGTTAAACCCCGAGATCAAACTAAACCCACAGATCACGTAAAACCCATAGATCACATGAAACCCAGAGATCACACTAAACCCACAGATCACATTAAACTCACAGTTCACACTAAACCCACAGATCACATTAAACCCACAGATCACACTAACCCCACAGATCACATTAAACCCACAGATCACACTTAACCCACAGATCACATTAAACCCACAGATCACACTTAACCCACAGATCACATTAAACCCATAGAGCACACTAAACCCACAGATCACACTTAACCCACAGATCACATTAAACTCACAGTTCACGTTAACCCCACAGATCACATTAAACCCACAGATCGCATTAAACCGACAGATCATACAAAACCCACCGATCACATTAAACCCACAGATCACGTTAAACTCACAGATCACATTAAACCCACAGATCGCACTAAACCCAGAGATCACATTAAACTCACAGATCGCATTAAACCCATAGATCTCATTAAACCCACAGATCACGTTAACCCCACAGATCACATTAAACTCACAGATCACATTAAACCCACAGATCACGTTAACCCCACAGATCACATTAAACCCATAGATCACATTAAACCCACATATCACACTAAACCCACAGATCACACTAAACCCACAGATCACACAAAACCCACAGATCACACTGAACCCACAGATCACATTAAACCCACAGATCACATTAAACCCACAGATCACCTTAGCCCCACAGATCACACTAAAACCACAGATGACATTAGTCCATCAGATTTCATTAACCCCACAGATCACACTATACCCACAGATCACATTGAACCCACAGATCACACTCAACCCACAGATCACATTAAACCCACAGATCACACTAAACCCACAGTTCACACAAACCCACAGATCACATTAAACCTACAGATCACATTAAACCCACAGATCACACTAAACTCACAGATCACCTTAACCCCACAGATCACACTTAAACCACAGATGACATTAGTCCTACAGATCGCATTAAACCCACAGATCACGTTAAACCCATAGATCATACTAATACCATAGATCACACTGAACCCACAGATCACATTAAACCCACATATCATTAAACACCGAGATCACCTTAACACCACAGATCACACTAAAACCACAGATGACATTAGTCCATCAGATTGCATTAACCCCACAGATCGCATTAAACCCACAGATCACACTAAACTCACAGATCACATTAAACCCACAGATCACATTAAACCCACAGATCACACTAAACTCACAGATCACATTAAACCCACAGATCACACTAAACCCACAGATCACACTAAACCCACAGATCACACTAAACCCCCAAATCACATTCAACCCACAGATCACACTAAACCCACAGATCACATTTAACCTGTAGATCTCATTAATCCCACAGATCACATTAAACCCACAGATCACACTAAATCCACAGATCTGACAATACCCACAGATCACATTAAACCTGTAGATCACATTTAACCCATAGATCACATTAAACCCACATATCACACTAAACCCACAGATCACATTAAACTCACAGATCACACAAAACCCACAGATCACATTAAACCCACAGATCACACTAAACCCACAGATCACATTAAACCCACAGATCACACTGAACGCACAGATCACATTAAACCCACAGATCACATTAAACCCACAGATCACCTTAACCCCACAAATCACACTAAACCCACAGATCACATTAAACCCACAGATCACATTAAACCCACAGATCACACTTAACCCACAGATCACATTAAACCCACAGATCACACTAAACCCACAGATCACACTAAACCCACAGATCACATTAAACCCACAAATCACACTAAACCCACAGATCACATTAAACCCCCAGATCACATTAAACCCACAAATCACACTAAACCCATAGATCACATTAAACCCACAGATCACATTAAACCCACAAATCACACTAAACCCATAGATCACACTAAACCCACAGATCACATTAAACCCACAGATCACATTAAACCCACAGATCACATTAAACCCACAGATTGCACTGAACCCAGAGATCATACTAAACCCACAGATCACATTAAACCCACAGATCAGATTAACCCCACAGATCACATTAAACCCACAGATCAGATTAATCCCACAGATCTCATTAAACCCACAGATCACATTAAACCCTCAGGTCACATTAAACTCATAGATCACATTAAACCATATGGATCACAGCAAATGCGTAGCTCACACGAATGGTATTGAAGTCATTCAGGAGATGAAGATCTGATTAAAAACTGAAAGAGCTCCCAATTCTGAAAATCCAAATCAAAGACGGAATTTGCTGGAAAAGCTCAGCAGGTCTGTCAGCATCAGTGGCGAGGAAGAGTAAAGATTTCAGGCTGGGTGACCCTTCGTCAGAACACAGTGGGTGAGTTGATTCAGGTCTGATGAAGGCTCATGGAAACTGAAACGTGAACCCTGATTTCTCTGCACAGATGCTGCAGGTCCTGATGAGGATCTGATTACTGGTGTTACAAGTTGTTGTTCTATGATTTTAACAGGTGGTGAAAGTGGGCATCGTGGAACAGTCCCTCTCTGCCTCAGGTAGGTTCTGTGTCACCTCAATCACTCCCAGACCCCTCGGTTTCAAAGACAGGCAGTACTTTGCACTATGTAATAAATACTTCTGCAGCAAATTCAGTAAATGGATCACTCCATTGGGTAATACACCATACAAACCACAACATTCCCATTTCACACCAAATTCTCAAACAGTGTACACGGGGATGTGAATAGTGTCAGTGACGGAGGGAGAGTGTACATGGGGCTGTGGGTAGTGTCAGTGATGGCGGAGTATGTGTACACGGGGCTGTGGGTAGTGTCAGTGATGGGGGAGAGTGTACACGGGGCTGTGGGTAGTGTCAGTGATGGGGGGAGTGTGTACATGGGGCTGTGGGTAGTGTCAGTGATTGGGGGAGAGTGTACATGGGGCTGTGGGTAGTGTCAGTGATGGGGGAGAGTGTACACGGGGCTGTGGGTAGTCACTGACACTACCCACAGCCCCGTGTACACACTCCCCCCATCACTGACACTACCCACAGCCGCGTGTACACACTCCCTCCCCATCACTGACACTACCCACTGCCCCGTGTACACTCTCCCCCATCACTGACACTACTCACAGCCCCTTGTAAACTCTCCCCCATCACTGACACTACCCACAGCCCCGTGTACACACTCCCCCCCATCACTGACACTACCCACAGCCCCATGTACACACTCCCCTAATCACTGACACTACCCACAGCCCCATGTACACTCTCCCCCATCACTGACACTACCCACAGCCCCGTGTACACACTCCCCTAATCACTGACGCTACCCGCAGCCCCGTGTACACTCCCCCCCATCACTGACACTACCCACAGCCCCATGTACACACTCCCCTAATCACTGACGCTACCCACAGCCCCGTGTACACACTCCCCCATCACTGACACTACCCACAGCCCCGTGTACACACTCCCCTAATCACTGACGCTACCCGCAGCCCCGTGTACACTCCCCCCCATCACTGACACTACCCACAGCCCCATGTACACACTCCCCTAATCACTGACGCTACCCACAGCCCCGTGTACACACTCCCCCATCACTGACACTACCCACAGCCCCATGTACACACTCCCCTAATCACTGACGCTACCCGCAGCCCCGTGTACACACTCCCCCCATCACTGACACTACCCCCAGCCCCATGTACACTCTCCCCCCATCACTGACACTACCCACAGTCCCATGTACACTCTCCCCCCATCACTGACACTACCCCCAGCCCCATGTACACTCTCCCCCATCACTGACACTACCCACAGCCCCGTGTACACACTCTACCCCATCACTGACACTACCCCCAGCCCCATGTACACTCTCCCCCATCACTGACACTACCCACAGCCCCGTGTACACACTCTACCCCATCACTGACACTACCCACAGCCCCATGTACACTCTCCCCCCATCACTGACACTACTCACAGCCCCTTGTAAACTCTCCCCCATCACTGACACTACCCACAGCCCCATGTACACTCTCCCCCCATCACTGACACTACCCCCAGCCCCGTGTACACTCTCCCCCCATCACTGACACTACCCACAGCCCCATGTACACTCTCCCCCCATCACTGACACTACTCACAGCCCCTTGTAAACTCTCCCCCATCACTGACACTACCCACAGCCCCATGTACACTCTCCCCCCATCACTGACACTACCCCCAGCCCCGTGTACACTCTCCCCCCATCACTGACACTACCCACAGCCCCGTGTACACTCTCTCCCCATCACTGACACTACCCCCAGCCCATGTACACACTCCCCCATCACTGACACTACCCCCAGCCCCGTGTACACTCTCCCCCCATCACTGACACTACCCACAGCCCCATGTACACACTCCCCCATCACTGACACTACCCCCAGCCCCATGTACACTCTCCCCCCATCACTGACACTACCCACAGCCCCATGTACACACTCCCCCATCACTGACACTACCCCCAGCCCCGTGTACACACTCACCCCATCACTGACACTACCCCCAGCCCCGTGTACACACTCACCCCATCACTGACACTACCCACAGCCCCATGTACACTCTCCCCCATCACTGACACTACCCACAGCCCCGTGTACACTCTCCCCCATCACTGACACTACCCCCAGCCCCGTATACACTCTCCCCCCATCACTGACACTACCCCCAGCCCCGTGTACACTCTCCCCCATCACTGACACTGCCCCCAGCCCCGTGTACACTCTCCCCCCATCACTGACACTACCCACAGCCCCATGTACACACTCCCCCATCACTGACACTACCCACAGCCCCGTGTTCACTCTCCCCCATCACTGACACTACCCCCAGCCCCGTGTACACTCTCCCCCATCACTGACACTAACCACAGCCCCGTGTACACTCTCCCCCATCACTGACACTACCCACAGCCCCATGTACACTCTCCCCCATCACTGACACTACCCACAGCCCCGTGTACACTCTCCCCCATCACTGACACTATCCACAGCCCCGTGTACACTCTCCCCCATCACTGACACTACCCACAGCCCCGTGTACACACTCCCCCATCACTGACACTACCCACAGCCCCATGCACACACTCCCCCAATCACTGACACTATCCACAGCCCCGTGTACACTCTCCCCCATCACTGACACTACCCACAGCCCCGTGTACACACTCCCCCATCACTGACACTACCCACAGCCCCATGTACACACTCCCCCAATCACTGACACTACCCACAGCCCCATGCACACACTCCCCCAATCACTGGTGCTACCCTCAGCCCCGTGTCCACACTCTCCCCCATCACTGACACTACCCACAGCCCAGTGTACACTCTCCCCCATCACTGACACTGCCTACAGCCCCATGTACACACTCCCCCCATCACTGACACTACCCACAGCCCCAAGTACACTCTCTCCCATCACTGGCACTACCCACAGCCCCGTGTACACGCTCCCCCCATCACTGACACTACCCACAGCCCCATGTACACACGCCCCCAATCACTGACGCTACCCACACCCCCATGTACACACTCCCCCATCACTGACACTACCCACAGCCCCATGTACACACTCCCCCATCACTGACACTACCCACAGCCCCGTGTTCACTCTCCCCCATCATTGACACTACCCCCAGCCCCGTGTACACTCTCCCCCATCACTGACACTAACCACAGCCCCGTGTACACTCTCCCCCATCACTGACACTACCCACAGCCCCATGTACACTCTCCCCCATCACTGACACTACCCACAGCCCCGTGTACACTCTCCCCCATCACTGACACTATCCACAGCCCCGTGTACACTCTCCCCCATCACTGACACTACCCACAGCCCCGTGTACACACTCCCCCATCACTGACACTACCCACAGCCCCATGCACACACTCCCCCAATCACTGACACTATCCACAGCCCCGTGTACACTCTCCCCCATCACTGACACTACCCACAGCCCCGTGTACACACTCCCCCATCACTGACACTACCCACAGCCCCATGTACACACTCCCCCAATCACTGACACTACCCACAGCCCCATGCACACACTCCCCCAATCACTGGTGCTACCCTCAGCCCCGTGTCCACACTCTCCCCCATCACTGACACTACCCACAGCCCAGTGTACACTCTCCCCCATCACTGACACTGCCTACAGCCCCATGTACACACTCCCCCCATCACTGACACTACCCACAGCCCCAAGTACACTCTCTCCCATCACTGGCACTACCCACAGCCCCGTGTACACGCTCCCCCCATCACTGACACTACCCACAGCCCCATGTACACACGCCCCCAATCACTGACGCTACCCACACCCCCATGTACACACTCCCCCATCACTGACACTAACCACAGCCCCTTGCACACACTTCCCCCGTCACGGACACTACACACATCCGTGTGTACACACTTACCCTATCACTGACACTATCAACCGTGGGGCTGTGGGTAGTTGCAGTGATTGGGGAGTGTGTACACAGGGTTGTGGGTAGTGTCAGTGATGGGGGAGTGTGTACATGGGGCTGTGGGTAGTGTCAGTGATGGGGGGAGAGTGTACACGGGGCTGTGGGTAGTGTCAGTGATGGGGGAGAGTGTACATGGGGCTGTGGGTAGTGTCAGTGATGGGGGAGAGTGTACACAGGGCAGTGGGTAGTGTCATTGATGGGGGGTGTGTACACACGGCTGTGGGTAGTGTCAGTGATGGGGTAAGAGTGTACATGGGGCTGTGGGTAGTGTCAGTGATGGGGGAGAGTGTACACATGGCTGTGGGTAGTGTCAGTGATGGGGGAGAGTGTACACATGGCTGTGGGTAGTGTCAGTGATGGGGGAGAGTGTACACACGGCTGTGGGTAGTGTCAGTGATGGGGGAGAGTGTACACAGGGCTGTGGGTAGTGTCAGTGATGGGGGAGAGTGTACACAGGGCTGTGGGTAGTGTCAGTGATGGGGGAGAGTGTACACAGGGCTGTGGGTAGTGTCAGTGATGGGGGAGAGTGTACACAGGGCTGTGGGTAGTGTCAGTGATGGGGTAAGAGTGTACATGGGGCTGTGGGTAGTGTCATTGATGGGGGGTGTGTACACACGGCTGTGGGTAGTGTCAGTGATGGGGGGGAGAGTGTACACGGGGCTGTGGGTAGTGTCAGTGATGGGGGAGAGTGTACACAGGGCTGTGGGTAGTGTCAGTGATGGGGGAGAGTGTACACGCGGCTGTGGGTAGTGTCAGGGATGGGGGGGAGTGTACACGGGGCTGTGGATAGTGTCAGTGATGGGGGAGTGTGTACTTGGGGCTGTGGGTAGTGTCAGTGATGGGGGAGTGTGTACACGGGGCTGTGGGTAGTGTCAGTGATGGGGAAGAGTGTACATGGGGCTGTGGGTAGTGTCAGTGATGGGGGAGAGTGTACATGGGGCTGTGGGTAGTGTCAGTGATGGGGGGAGTGTGTACATGGGGCTGTGGGTAGTGTCAGTGATGGGGGAGAGTGTACACGCGGCTGTGGGTAGTGTCAGGGATGGGGGGGAGTGTACACGGGGCTGTGGATAGTGTCAGTGATGGGGGAGTGTGTACTTGGGGCTGTGGGTAGTGTCAGTGATGGGGGAGTGTGTACACGGGGCTGTGGGTAGTGTCAGTGATGGGGAAGAGTGTACATGGGGCTGTGGGTAGTGTCAGTGATGGGGGAGAGTGTACATGGGGCTGTGGGTAGTGTCAGTGATGGGGGGAGTGTGTACATGGGGCTGTGGGTAGTGTCAGTGATGGGGGAGAGTGTACATGGGGCTGTGGGTAGTGTCAGTGATGGGGGAGAGTGTACACGGGGCTGTGGGTAGTGTCAGTGATGGGGGAGAGTGTACACGGGGCTGGGGGTAGTGTCAGTGATGGGGGAGAGTGTACACGGGGCTGGGGGTAGTGTCAGTGATGGGGGAGAGTGTACACAGGGCAGTGGGTAGTGTCAGTGATGGGTGGAGAGTGTACACGGGGCTGTGGGTAGTGTCAGTGATGGGGGAGAGTGTACACAGGGCTGTGGGTAGTGTCAGTGATGGGGGAGAGTGTACACGCGGCTGTGGGTAGTGTCAGGGATGGGGGGGAGTGTACACGGGGCTGTGGATAGTGTCAGTGATGGGGGAGTGTGTACTTGGGGCTGTGGGTAGTGTCAGTGATGGGGGAGTGTGTACACGGGGCTGTGGGTAGTGTCAGTGATGGGGAAGAGTGTACATGGGGCTGTGGGTAGTGTCAGTGATGGGGGAGAGTGTACATGGGGCTGTGGGTAGTGTCAGTGATGGGGGGAGTGTGTACATGGGGCTGTGGGTAGTGTCAGTGATGGGGGAGAGTGTACACGCGGCTGTGGGTAGTGTCAGGGATGGGGGGGAGTGTACACGGGGCTGTGGATAGTGTCAGTGATGGGGGAGTGTGTACTTGGGGCTGTGGGTAGTGTCAGTGATGGGGGAGTGTGTACACGGGGCTGTGGGTAGTGTCAGTGATGGGGAAGAGTGTACATGGGGCTGTGGGTAGTGTCAGTGATGGGGGAGAGTGTACATGGGGCTGTGGGTAGTGTCAGTGATGGGGGGAGTGTGTACATGGGGCTGTGGGTAGTGTCAGTGATGGGGGAGAGTGTACATGGGGCTGTGGGTAGTGTCAGTGATGGGGGAGAGTGTACACGGGGCTGTGGGTAGTGTCAGTGATGGGGGAGAGTGTACACGGGGCTGGGGGTAGTGTCAGTGATGGGGGAGAGTGTACACGGGGCTGGGGGTAGTGTCAGTGATGGGGGAGAGTGTACACAGGGCAGTGGGTAGTGTCAGTGATGGGTGGAGAGTGTACTTGGGGCTGTGGGTAGTGTCAGTGATGGGGGGAGAGTGTGTACACGCGGCTGTGGGTAGTGTCAGTGATGGGAGAGAGTGTACACGGGGCTAGGGGTAGTGTCAGTGATGGGGGAGAGTGTACATGGGGCTGTGGGTAGTGTCAGTGATGGGGGAGTGTGTACTTGGGGCTGTGGGTAGTGTCAGTGATGGGGGAGTGTGTACACGGGGCTGTGGGTAGTGTCAGTGATGGGGAAGAGTGTACATGGGGCTGTGGGTAGTGTCAGTGATGGGGGGAGAGTGTGTACATGGGGCTGTGGGTAGTGTCAGTGATGGGGGAGAGTGTACATGGGGCTGTGGGTAGTGTCAGTGATGGGGGGAGTGTGTACATGGGGCTGTGGGTAGTGTCAGTGATGGGGGAGAGTGTACATGGGGCTGTGGGTAGTGTCAGTGATGGGGGAGAGTGTACACGGGGCTGTGGGTAGTGTCAGTGATGGGGGAGAGTGTACACGGGGCTGGGGGTAGTGTCAGTGATGGGGGAGAGTGTACACGGGGCTGGGGGTAGTGTCAGTGATGGGGGAGAGTGTACACAGGGCAGTGGGTAGTGTCAGTGATGGGTGGAGAGTGTACACGGGGCTGTGGGTAGTGTCAGTGATGGGGGAGAGTGTACACAGGGCTGTGGGTAGTGTCAGTGATGGGGGAGAGTGTACACGCGGCTGTGGGTAGTGTCAGGGATGGGGGGGAGTGTACACGGGGCTGTGGATAGTGTCAGTGATGGGGGAGTGTGTACTTGGGGCTGTGGGTAGTGTCAGTGATGGGGGAGTGTGTACACGGGGCTGTGGGTAGTGTCAGTGATGGGGAAGAGTGTACATGGGGCTGTGGGTAGTGTCAGTGATGGGGGAGAGTGTACATGGGGCTGTGGGTAGTGTCAGTGATGGGGGGAGTGTGTACATGGGGCTGTGGGTAGTGTCAGTGATGGGGGAGAGTGTACACGCGGCTGTGGGTAGTGTCAGGGATGGGGGGGAGTGTACACGGGGCTGTGGATAGTGTCAGTGATGGGGGAGTGTGTACTTGGGGCTGTGGGTAGTGTCAGTGATGGGGGAGTGTGTACACGGGGCTGTGGGTAGTGTCAGTGATGGGGAAGAGTGTACATGGGGCTGTGGGTAGTGTCAGTGATGGGGGAGAGTGTACATGGGGCTGTGGGTAGTGTCAGTGATGGGGGGAGTGTGTACATGGGGCTGTGGGTAGTGTCAGTGATGGGGGAGAGTGTACATGGGGCTGTGGGTAGTGTCAGTGATGGGGGAGAGTGTACACGGGGCTGTGGGTAGTGTCAGTGATGGGGGAGAGTGTACACGGGGCTGGGGGTAGTGTCAGTGATGGGGGAGAGTGTACACGGGGCTGGGGGTAGTGTCAGTGATGGGGGAGAGTGTACACAGGGCAGTGGGTAGTGTCAGTGATGGGTGGAGAGTGTACTTGGGGCTGTGGGTAGTGTCAGTGATGGGGGGAGAGTGTGTACACGCGGCTGTGGGTAGTGTCAGTGATGGGAGAGAGTGTACACGGGGCTAGGGGTAGTGTCAGTGATGGGGGAGAGTGTACATGGGGCTGTGGGTAGTGTCAGTGATGGGGGAGTGTGTACTTGGGGCTGTGGGTAGTGTCAGTGATGGGGGAGTGTGTACACGGGGCTGTGGGTAGTGTCAGTGATGGGGAAGAGTGTACATGGGGCTGTGGGTAGTGTCAGTGATGGGGGAGAGTGTACACGGGGCTGTGGGTAGTGTCAGTGATGGGGGGAGTGTGTACATGGGGCTGTGGGTAGTGTCAGTGATGGGGGAGAGTGTACATGGGGCTGTGGGTAGTGTCAGTGATGGGGGAGAGTGTACACGGGGCTGTGGGTAGTGTCAGTGATGGGGGAGAGTGTACACGGGGCTGGGGGTAGTGTCAGTGATGGGGGGAGAGTGTACACGGGGCTGGGGGTAGTGTCAGTGATGGGGGAGAGTGTACACAGGGCTGTGGGTAGTGTCAGTGATGGGTGGAGAGTGTACTTGGGGCTGTGGATAGTGTCAGTGATGGGGGGAGTGTGTACATGGGGCTGTGGGTAGTGTCAGTGATGGGGGAGAGTGTACACGGGGTTGGGGGTAGTGTCAGTGATGGGGGGAGAGTGTACACAGGGCTATGGGTACTGTCAGTGATGGGGGAGTGTGTACTTGGGGCTGTGGATATTGTCAGTGATGGGGGAGTGTGTACTTGGGGCTGTGGATAGTGTCAGTGATGGGGGGAGAGTGTGTACATGGGGCTGTGGGTAGTGTCAGTGATGGGGGAGACTGTACACGGGGCAGTGGGTGGTGTCAGTGATGGGGGAAGAGTGTACATGGGGCTGTGGGTAGTGTCAGTGATGGGGGGAGAGTGTGTACACGCGGCTGTGTGTAGTGTCAGTGATGGGAGAGAGTGTACACGGGGCTAGGGGTAGTGTCAGTGATGGGGGAGAGTGTACATGGGGCTGTGGGTAGTGTCAGTGATGGGGGGAGAGTGTACACGGGGCTGGGGGTAGTGTCAGTGATGGGGGAGAGTGTACATGGGGCTGTGGGTAGTGTCAGTGATGGGGGGAGTGTGTACACGGGGCTGTGGGTAGTGTCAGTGATGGGGGAGAGTGTACATGGGGCTGTGGGTAGTGTCAGTGATGGGGGGAGTGTGTACACGGGGATGTGGGTAGTGTCAGTGATGGGGGAGTGTGTACACGGGGCTGGGGGTAGTGTCAGTGATGGGGGGAGTGTGTACACGGGGATGTGGGTAGTGTCAGTGATGGGGGAGTGTGTACACGGGGCTGTGGGTAGTGTCAGTGATGGGGGAGAGTGTACATGGGGCTGTGGGTAGTGTCAGTGATGGGGGGAGAGTGTACATGGGGCTGTGGGTAGTGTCAGTGATGGGGGAGAGTGTACATGGGGCTGGGGCTAGTGTCAGTGGTGGGGGAGTGTGTACACGGGGCTGTGGGTAGTGTCAGTGATGGGGGAGAGTGTACATGGGGCTGTGGGTAGTGTCAGTGATGGGGGGAGAGTGTACACGGGGCTGGGGGTAGTGTCAGTGATGGGGGGAGAGTGTACATGGGGCTGTGGGTAGTGTCAGTGATGGGGGGAGAGTGTACACGGGGCTGGGGGTAGTGTCAGTGATGGGGGGAGAGTGTACATGGGACTGTGAGTAGTGTCAGTGATGGGGGAGAGTGTACATGGGACTGTGGGTAGTGTCAGTGATGGGGGTGAGTGTACACGGGGATGTGGATATTGTCAGTGATGGGGGAGAGTGTGTACACGGGGCTCTGGATATTGTCAGTGATGGGGGAGTGTGTACACGGGACTGTGGGTAGTGTCAGTGATGGGGGAGTGTGTACACGGGACTGTGGGTAGTGTCAGTGATGGGGGAGAGTGTACACGAGGCTGGGGGTAGTGTCAGTGATGGGGGTGAGTGTACACGGGGCTGGGGGTAGTGTCAGTGATTTGGGGGACTGTACATGGGGCTGTGGGTAGTGTCAGTGGTGGGGGGGAGTGTGTACACGGGGCTGTGGGTAGTGTCAGTGGTGGGGGGGAGTGTGTACACGGGGCTGTGGGTAGTGTCAGTGGTGGGGGGGAGTGTGTACATTGGTTTGGTGAATGACTCTCTTGCTTGGGGAATGGTGTTCTGTGTCTTGCCTGCTGCATTTTGAGGATTAAATGCAACCAGCTGATTAAATACCAGCTGACTTCTATTTTATAGTGGACTCCGATGATGCCACTTTGTGTAATGTTGGGATCTTGTCTCCAACACCAACGTCCAGCACCACAGCATATACCAAGGACATCAACGCCACCCCACCACCTTCTCCTTCTGTCTCAGGAATCCTATCTGGAGCTGGGTAAGGTTTAAATTCATGGATGTTTCACGGATGTCACAAATTTCCCAGTTTGATACTGACCCAATGGCTCATTTCTCAGACTGTGATGGCTTTGTAGGACTGAGTCAGGTTCACACCTGTAATCACGGACATATATCATACACATACTGCTCAGGGAAGGGGGGATTTCACTCAGGGAGAGGGGGATTTCAGTCAGGGAGAGGGGGACTTCAGTCGGGGAGAGGGGATTTCAGTCTCGGGGGGATTTCAGGAGGGAGAGAGGGACTTCAGTCAGAGAGAGGGGATTTCAGTCAGGGAGAGGGGACTTCAGTCACGGAGAGGGGGATTTCAATCAGGGAGAGGGGGATTTCAGTCAGGGAGAGGGGGACTTCAGTCGGGGAGAGGGGATTTCAGTCAGGGAGAGGGGGATTTCAATCTGGGAGAGGGGATTTCAGTCAGGAAGTGGGGATTGCATTAAGGGAGATGGGGTTTCAGTTAGGGAGTGGGGATTGCATTAAGGGAGAGGGGATTTCAGTCAGAGAGAGAGGGGATTTCAGTCAGGGAGTGGGGATTTCAGTCAGAGAGGGGGGATAGCATTAAGGGAGAGGGGATTTCAGTCAGGGAATGGGGATTGCATTAAGGGAGAGGGGATTTCAGTCAGAGAGAGAGGGGATTTCAGTCAGGGAGTGGGGATTACAGTCAGAGAGGGGGGATAGCATTAAGGGAGAGGGGATTTTAGTCGGTGGGGGGATTTCAGTCAGCGAGAGGGGATTTCAGTCAGAGAGGGGGGATTGCATTAAGGGAGAGGGGATTTCAGTCAGGGAGAGGAGATTTCAGTCAGAGAGGGGGGATTTCAGTCAGGGAAAGGGAACTTCCGTCAGGGAGAGGACATTTCAGTCAGAGAGTGGGGATGGCATTAAGGGAGAGGGGATTTTAGTCGGTGGGGGGATTTCAGTCAGCGAGAGGGGATTTTAGTCAGAGGGAGGGGGATTGCAGTCAGGGAGAGGGGGGTTTAAGTCAGGGAGTGGGGATTTCAGTCAGAGAGGGGGATTTCAGTCGGGGAGAGGGGATTTCAGTCAGAGAGGGGGATTTCAGTCGGGGAGAGGGGATTTCAGTCAGGGAGAGGGGATTTCAGTCAGGCAGAGAGGGGATTTCAGTCAGGGAGGGGGGGTTTCAGTCAGGGAGGGGGGATTTCAGTCAGGCAGAGAGGGGATTTCAGTCAGGGAGGGGGGACTTCAGTCAGGGAGAGGGGGATTTCAGTCAGACAGAGAGGGGATTTCAGTCAGGGAGAGGGGGTTTCAGTCAGGGAGGGGGGATTTCAGTCAGGCAGAGAGGGGATTTCAGTCAGGGAGGGGGGGACTTCAGTCAGGGAGAGGGCGATTTCAGTCAGGGAGAGGGGATTTCAGTCAGGGAGAGGGGATTTCAGTCAGGGAGAGGGGGTTTCAGTCAGGGAGGGGGGATTTCAGTCAGGCAGAGAGGGGATTTCAGTCAGGGAGGGGGGATTTCAGTCAGGGAGGGGGGGACTTCAGTCATGGAGAGGGGGATTTCAGTCAGGGAGAGGGGATTTCAGTCAGGCAGAGAGGGGATTTCTGTCAGGGAGGGGGTGTTTCAGTCAGGGAGGGGGGATTTCAGTCAGGCAGAGAGGGGATTTCAGTCAGAGAGAGGGGGATTTCAGTCAGGGAGGGGGGGATTTCAGTCAGGGAGAGGGGGATTTCAGTCAGGGAGGGGGGGATTTCAGTCAGGGAGGGGGGATTTCAGTCAGGCAGAGAGGGGATTTCAGTCAGGGAGAGGGGATTTCAGTCAGGGAGAGGGGGATTTCAGTCAGGGAGGGGAGATTACAGTCAGAGAGAGGGGGATTTCAGTCAGAGAGAGGGGGATTTCAGTCATGGAAGGCGGATTTCAGTCAGGGAGAGGGAATTTCAGTCAGGGAGAGATGGGATTTCAGTCAGGGAGAGGGGACTTCAGTCAGGGAGAGGGGGATTTCAGTAAGAGAGGGGGGATTTCAGTCAGGGAGAGTGGATTTCAGTCAGGGAGAGGGGACTTCAGTCAGGGAGAGGGGACTTCAGTCAGGGAGGGGGGATTTCAGTAAGGGAGAGTGGATTTCAGTCAGGGAGAGGGGACTTCAGTCAGGGAGAGGGGACTTCAGTCAGGGAGAGTGGATTTCAGTCAGAGTGGAGATTTCAATCTGGGAGAGGGGATTTTAGTCAGGGAGGGAGGAATTCAGTCAGGGAGAGAGGGGATTTCAGTCAGGGAGGGAGGAATTCAGTCAGGGAGGGGGATTTCAGTCAGGCAGAGAGGGGATTTCAGTCAGGGAGAGGGGATTTCAGTCAGGGAGAGAGGGATTTCAGTCAGGGAGGGGGGATTTCAGTCAGGGAGAGGGGGTTTCAGTCAGGGAGAGGGGGTTTCACTCAGGGAGGGAGGAATTCAGTCAGGGAGAGGGAATTTTAGTTAGGGGGAGGGGATTTAAGTCAGAGAGGGGGGACTTCAGTTGGGGAAGGGGGATTTCAATCATGGAGAGAGAGGATTTCAGTCAGGGAGAGGGGGATTTCAGTCAAGGAGGGGGAATTTCAGTCAGGGAGGGGGGTTTCAGTCAGGGAGTGGGGATTTCAGTCAGGGAGGGGGGATTTCAGTCAGGGAGGGGGGTTTCAGTCAGGGTAGTGGGATTTCAGTCAGAGAGAGGGGGTTTCAGTCAGGGAGGGGGGTTTCAGTCAGGGAGGGGGGATTTCAGTCAGGGAGGGGGAATTTCAGTCAGGGAGGGGGGTTTCAGTCAGGGAGTGGGGATTTCAGTCAGGGAGGGGGGATTTCAGTCAGGGAGGGGGAATTTCAGTCAGGGAGGGGGGTTTCAGTCAGGGAGGGGGGTTTCAGTCAGGGTATGGGATTTCAGTCAGGGAGAGGGGGTTTCAGTCAGGGAGGGGGGACTTCAGTCAGAGAGGGGATTTCAGTGGGGGAGGGGGGATTTCAGTCAGGGAGGGGGGATTTCAGTCAGAGAGAGGGGACTTCAGTTGGGGAGGGGGGATTTCAGTCAGGGAGGGGGGAGTTCAGTCAGAGAGAGGGGATTTCAGTCAGGGAGAGGGGATATCAGTCAGGGAGAGGGGGTTTCACTCAGGGAGGGAGGAATTCAGTCAGGGAGAGAGGGGATTTCAGTCAGGGAGGGGGGGTTTCAGTCAGGGAGGGGGGGTTTCAGGCAGGGAGAGGGAATTTTAGTTAGGGGGAGGAGATTTCAGTCATGGAGAGGGATTTAACCCAGAGAGGGGGGACTTCAGTTGGGGAAGGGGGATTTCAATCATGGAGAGAGAGGATTTCAGTCAGGGAGAGGGGGTTTCAGTCAGGGAGAGGGGACTTCAGTCAGGGAGGGGGGATTTCAGTCAGGGAGGGGGGATTTCAGTCAGGGAGAGGGGATTTCAGTCAGGGAGAGGGGACTTCAGTCAGGGAGGGGGGATTTCAGTCAGGGAGAGTGGATTTCAGTCAGGGAGAGGGGACTTCAGTCAGGGAGGGGGGATTTCAGTCAGGGAGAGTGGATTTCAGTCAGGGAGAGGGGACTTCAGTCAGGGAGGGGGGATTTCAGTCAGGGAGAGAGGGGATTTCAGTCAGGGAGAGGGGATTTCACTCAGGGAGGGAGGAATTCAGTCAGGGAGGGGGGATTTCAGTCAGGCAGAGAGGGGATTTCAGTCAGGGAGAGGGGATTTCAGTCAGGGAGAGGGGATTTCAGTCAGGGAGAGAGGGATTTCAGTCAGGGAGGGGGGATTTCAGTCAGGGAGAGGGGGTTTCAGTCAGGGAGAGGGGGTTTCACTCAGGGAGGGAGGAATTCAGTCAGGGAGAGGGAATTTTAGTTAGGGGGAGGGGATTTAAGTCAGAGAGGGGGGACTTCAGTTGGGGAAGGGGGATTTCAATCATGGAGAGAGAGGATTTCAGTCAGGGAGAGGGGGATTTCAGTCAAGGAGGGGGGTTTCAGTCAGGGAGTGGGGATTTCAGTCAGGGAGGGGGGATTTCAGTCAGGGAGTGGGGATTTCAGTCAGGGAGGGGGGATTTCAGTCAGGGAGGGGGGTTTCAGTCAGGGAGTGGGGATTTCAGTCAGGGAGGGGGGATTTCAGTCAGGGAGGGGGAATTTCAGTCAGGGAGGGGGGTTTCAGTCAGGGAGTGGGGATTTCAGTCAGGGAGGGGGAATTTCAGTCAGGGAGGGGGGTTTCAGTCAGGGAGTGGGGATTTCAGTCAGGGAGGGGGGATTTCAGTCAGGGAGGGGGAATTTCAGTCAGGGAGGGGGGTTTCAGTCAGGGAGGGGGGTTTCAGTCAGGGTAGTGGGATTTCAGTCAGAGAGAGGGGGTTTCAGTCAGGGAGGGGGGATTTCAGTCAGGGAGAGGGGGTTTCAGTCAGGGAGGGGGGATTTCAGTCAGGGAGGGGGGTTTCAGTCAGGGAGGGGGAATTTCAGTCAGGGAGGGGGAATTTCAGTCAGGGAGGGGGGTTTCAGTCAGGGAGGGGGGATTTCAGTCAGGGAGGGGGAATTTCAGTCAGGGAGGGGGGTTTCAGTCAGGGAGGGGGGTTTCAGTCAGGGTATGGGATTTCAGTCAGGGAGAGGGGGTTTCAGTCAGGGAGGGGGGACTTCAGTCAGAGAGGGGATTTCAGTGGGGGAGGGGGATTTCAGTCAGGGAGGGGGGATTTCAGTCAGAGAGAGGGGACTTCAGTTGGGGAGGGGGGATTTCAGTCAGGGAGGGGGGATTTCAGTCAGAGAGAGGGGATTTCAGTCAGGGAGAGGGGATATCAGTCAGGGAGAGGGGGTTTCACTCAGGGAGGGAGGAATTCAGTCAGGGAGAGAGGGGATTTCAGTCAGGGAGGGGGGGTTTCAGTCAGGGAGGGGGGGTTTCAGTCAGGGAGAGGGAATTTTAGTTAGGGGGAGGGGATTTCAGTCAGGGAGAGGGATTTAATCAGAGCGGGGGGACTTCAGTTGGGGAAGGGGGATTTCAATCATGGAGAGAGAGGATTTCAGTCAGGGAGAGGGGGTTTCAGTCAGGGAGGGGGGTTTCACTCAGGGAGGGAGGAATTCAGTCAGGGAGAGGGGGATTTCAGTCAGGGAGAGGGGGATTTCAGTCAGGGAGGGGGGGACTTCAGTCAGGGAGGGGGGATTTCAGTCAGGGAGAGGGGATTTCAGTCAGGGTAGTGGGATTTCAGTCAGGGAGAGGGAATTTCAGTCAGGGAGGGGGCGTTTCAGTCAGGGAGGGGGGTTTCAGTCAGGGAGAGGGGATTACAGTCAGGGAGGGGGGTTTCAGTCAGGGAGAGGGGGTTTCAGTCAGGGAGAGGGGATTTCAGTCAGGGAGGGGGGTTTCAGTCAGGGTGTGGGATTTCAGTCAGGGAGAGGGGGATTTCGGTCAGGGAGGGGGGTTTCAGTCAGGAAGAGAGGGGGTTTCAGTCAGGGAGGGGGGGTTTCAGTCAGGGAGGGGGGTTTCAGTCAGGGTGTGGGATTTCAGTCAGGGAGAGGGGGATTTCGGTCAGGGAGGGGGGTTTCAGTCAGGGTATGGGATTTCAGTCAGGGAGAGGGGGTTTCAGTCAGGGAGGGGGGGTTTCAGTCAGGGAGGGGGGATTTCAGTCAGGGAGAGGGGGATTTCGGTCAGGGAGGGGGAATTTCAGTCAGGGAGGGGGATTTCAGTCAGGGAGGGGGGTTTCAATCAGGGTGTGGGATTTCAGTCAGAGAGAGGGGATTTCAGTCAGGGAGAGGGGATTTCAGTTAGAGAGGGGGGATTTCAGTCAGGGAGGGGGGATTTCAGTTAGGGAGAGGGGATTTCAGTCAGGGAGAGGGGATTTCAGTTAGAGAGGGGGGATTTCAGTCAGGAAGCGGGGATTTCTGTCAGAGAGAGGGGGATTTCAGTCAGAGAATAAGGGTGTTCAGTCAGGGAGTGGGGATTTCAGTCAGGGTAGTGGGATTTCAGTCAGGGAGAGGGAATTTCAGTCAGGGAGGGGGCGTTTCAGTCAGGGAGGGGGGTTTCAGTCAGGGAGAGGGGATTACAGTCAGGGAGGGGGGTTTCAGTCAGGGAGAGGGGGTTTCAGTCAGGGAGAGGGGATTTCAGTCAGGGAGGGGGGTTTCAGTCAGGGTGTGGGATTTCAGTCAGGGAGAGGGGGATTTCGGTCAGGGAGGGGGGTTTCAGTCAGGAAGAGAGGGGGTTTCAGTCAGGGAGGGGGGGTTTCAGTCAGGGAGGGGGGTTTCAGTCAGGGTGTGGGATTTCAGTCAGGGAGAGGGGGATTTCGGTCAGGGAGGGGGGTTTCAGTCAGGGTATGGGATTTCAGTCAGGGAGAGGGGGTTTCAGTCAGGGAGGGGGGATTACAGTCAGGGAGGGGGGTTTCAATCAGGGTGTGGGATTTCAGTCAGGGAGAGGGGGTTTCAGTCAGGGAGGGGGGTTTCAATCAGGGTGTGGGATTTCAGTCAGAGAGAGGGGATTTCAGTCAGGGAGAGGGGATTTCAGTTAGAGAGGGGGGATTTCAGTCAGGAAGCGGGGATTTCTGTCAGAGAGAGGGGGAGTTCAGTCAGAGAATAAGGGTGTTCAGTCAGGGAGTGGGGATTTCAGTCAGGGAGGGGGGGTTTCAGTCAGGGAGGGGGGTTTCAGTCAGGGTGTGGGATTTCAGTCAGGGAGAGGGGGATTTCGGTCAGGGAGGGGGGTTTCAGTCAGGGTATGGGATTTCAGTCAGGGAGAGGGGGTTTCAGTCAGGGAGGGGGGGTTTCAGTCAGGGAGGGGGGATTTCAGTCAGGGAGAGGGGGATTTCGGTCAGGGAGGGGGAATTTCAGTCAGGGAGGGGGATTTCAGTCAGGGAGGGGGGTTTCAATCAGGGTGTGGGATTTCAGTCAGAGAGAGGGGATTTCAGTCAGGGAGAGGGGATTTCAGTTAGAGAGGGGGGATTTCAGTCAGGGAGGGGGGATTTCAGTCAGGGAGAGGGGATTTCAGTTAGAGAGGGGGGATTTCAGTCAGGAAGCGGGGATTTCTGTCAGAGAGAGGGGGAGTTCAGTCAGAGAATAAGGGTGTTCAGTCAGGGAGTGGGGATTTCAGTCAGGGAGAGGGGGGTTTCAGTCAGGGAGAGGGGGGTTTCAGTCAGAGAGGGGGGCTTTCAGTCAGAGGGGGATTTCTGTCAGGGAGGGTGGGTTTCAGTCAGGCAGAGGGAGTTTCAGTCAGGGAATGAGGATTTCAGTCAGGGAGGGGGGATTTCAGTCTGGGAGGGGGGATTTCAGTCTGGGAGGGGGGTTTCAGTCAGGGAGGGACGGTTTCAATCAGAGAGGGAGTGTTTCCGTCAGGGAGGGGGGTTTTCAGTGAGGGAGGGGATTTCAGTCGGAGGGGTTTCAGTCAGCGAGTGGGGGATTTCAGTCAGGGAGGGGGATTTCAGTCGGGGGGGTTTCAGTCAGGGAGAGGGGATTTCAGTCAGGGAGGGGGGATTTCAGTCAGGGAGTGGGCGTCTCAGTCAGGGAGGGTGAATATCAGTCAGAGAGTGGGGATTTCAGTCAGGGAGGGGGGATTTCAGTCAGGGAGGGGGGATTACAGTCAGGGAGTGGGGGATTTTAGTCCGGGAGGGGGGTTTTCTGTCAGGGAAGAGGTGATTTCAGTCAGGGAGGGGGTATTTCAGTCAGAGAGGGGTATTTCAGTCAGAGAGAGGGGATTTCAGTCAGAGAGAGGGGATTTCAGTCAGAGAGAGGGGATTTCAGTCAGGGAGGGGGGATTTCAGTCAGAGAGAGGGGATTTCAGTCAGGGAGGGGGGATTTCAGTCAGAGAGAGGGGATTTCAGTCAGGGAGGGGGGATTTCAGTCAGAGAGAGGGGATTTCAGTCAGGGAGGGGGGATTTCAGTCAGAGAGAGGGGATTTCAGTCAGGGAGGGGGGATTTCAGTCAGAGAGAGGGGATTTCAGTCAGGGAGGGGGGATTTCAGTCAGAGAGAGGGGATTTCAGACAGGGAGTGGGGATTTCAGTCGGGGGGGAGGATTTCAATCAGGGAGTGTGGATTTTAGTCAGAGCGGGTGAATATCAGTCAGGGAGTTGGGATTTCAGTCAGGGAGTGGGGATTTCAGTCAGGGAGAGAGGATTTCGGTCAGGGAGGGGGGATTTCAGTCAGGGAGAGAGGATTTCAGTCAGGGAGGGGGGATTTCGGTCAGGGAGGGGGGATTTCAGTCAGGGAGACGGGATTTCAGTCAGGGAGAGAGGATTTCGGTCAGGGAGGGGGGATTTCAGTCAGGGAGACGGGATTTCAGTCAGGGAGAGAGGATTTCGGTCAGGGAGAGGGGATTTCAGTCAGGGAGTGGGGATTTCAGTCAGGGAGGGGGGATTTCAGTCAGGGAGACGGGATTTCAGTCAGAGTGGGTGAATATCAGTCAGAGAGAGGGGATTTCAGTCAGGGAGGGGGTATTTCAGTCAGGGAGAGAGGATTTCAGTCTGAGAGGGTGAATATCAGTCAGAGGGGGGGGGGTTTCAGTCAGGGAGTGGGGATTTCAGTCAGGGAGGGGGGGTTTCAGTCAGGGAGAGGGGATTTCAGTCAGGGAGGGGGGATTTCAGTCAGGGAGACGGGATTTCAGTCAGAGAGGGTGAATATCAGTCAGAGAGAGGGGATTTCAGTCAGGGAGGGGGTATTTCAGTCAGGGAGTGGGGATTTCAGTCAGGCAGTGGGGATTTCAGTCAGGGAGGGGGGGTTTCAGTCAGGGAGAGGGGATTTCAGTCAGTGGGCAGCATTACAGATACTAGTTTTCAGCCAATTTACTCCACCTAATCTCAAGAAAAGTTTGGGCTCACTGACCTGTTGGACGCAATGAGCCCTGACATCTATCCAGCAATAGCAGTTGAAGAGTTTTTGGAGAGAACCCAGGCACTGCTCCTGGTCAGGCTGTATCAGTACAGTTACTACACTCGCATCTACAGCATGGAAGAGGCCTTTGGCAGCTCACCACCACCTTCTTAAGGGCAACTAGGGACGGACAATAAATGCTGAACCGGCCAGTGAGACTTCAGGAAGCACATAAACTGATTGTTCAGAGCGCAGTAGCAATGTCCCAGGACAACCCTCAGGAATGAGAAAGTTGAGTGATGAGGATAAATTGGAGAAATTGAGACTGTTCTCCTTACAGATGAGAAGGCTGACAGGAGATTTGATTGAGGTTTTCAAAATCCTAAAAGATTTGGACAAGTTAGAAAGGAATAAACTCTTTTTGTTCATGTAAGGATCATGAATCAGAGAGCACAAGTTTAACCTGTTTTGCAAAAGAAATCAATGAGAGTTTAAACAGAATTGTTTCACCCAGCGAGAAGTTAGGGTGTGAAATGTACTGCCTGGAAATGTGGCAGAGGGATCAAGATGGGAATTGGAATGGTTAATCAAATAGAAACAATGTGTAAGAACGGGGAAAATGTAGAGATTGACACTAAAGCAAAATACACAGAGAGGGGGTGAATGGTCTCTTTCTGTACCATAACATCTCTGTGAATGTAGTGGGCAACCTGGTGGATGTCTAGAGATGACAGCAGCACAGGGCCTCGCAGACAGGGTCACTGCACTGTGAGAAAGGCAGCACTGCAGATGCTGGAGATCAGAGTCAAAAAGCACAGCCAGTCAGGCAACATCTGAGGAGCAGGAGGTCACTTCACTGCTAACCTGAGCTGGGGCTGAGTGAAGTGTGAGTGAAAATCAGCACACTGCCTCTTACAGAATCTCTCTCCTTGGTTCCCTTGCCAGCTCCCTAGGGAGTGGAGTTGAAGTGATGGGGCTGCAGGTTGATTACTGGACAACACAGCTGCCTGATAAGAAACGGGACGGTGAGAAACGGGACATTGGCAACAAGAACACCTTGAAGAGCAACTTCCGGTCCCTGCAAGTGACCCGCCTACCGAATGGTGGAGAGATGGTGCCACCAGCTACCATGCTGATGACGGTGGTAACTAAAGAAAAGAATAAGAAAGGTGAGAGCAGAGTGGGATGGATAGCAATCCAGTTTCAGTAAGGTGACTTGTTAGAGAGAGGGACAGAGACAGTATTGCATGAGGGGAGTTACGGAACACATTGGGACCACTGTCCGATACTGTCAAGTGGAAAATACTGAGCCTGTCAAGGTGATACAGCAGGACCTAATGTTGGTAGTTGGCATCCCTTCTGTTCCTAACTGGCCAGGTGAATTCGCCTAATCTCGGGGTAATAACTCCATCTGTATCCATCCCAGCCTTAACCACAGCATGCACCAGTCTGACATGGTTCCAGTTCCTACAGCACACTCTCTAAATTAGGCTTTTTTTCACCCACCAGACCCTGATTTGGTGCAGCATATCCAGGAGAATGAGGCTGTGCCCTAAACCCACACCTTACACTGGATTTACCCCCAAGTTCCACAGGGTCTGGCCCAGTGCCCATTCAGCACTTGCATCTCACCTCCTCCTTCCTATTCTGTTCACTCCACAAGCAGGGAACTAACTGTCCTACCTCGTACGTTCAGCACTGACTTAGTGAGGAACACTCTTCCCTTGGAATCAGGAACTTATGGGTTTAAGTCTCACATCAGAGACTTGGTTGGTGCTCCAGGAGAGAGCCAACGTTCCAGGAGGGAATTCCAGATTTTAGGGCCCATGTTCCTCTCTAATGATAGAGTGGTTGAAAGCAGTAATAGAGGGCAAAGACCAGAA
The DNA here is from genome assembly GCF_047496795.1 of Chiloscyllium punctatum. Classification (NCBI taxonomy): domain Eukaryota; kingdom Metazoa; phylum Chordata; class Chondrichthyes; order Orectolobiformes; family Hemiscylliidae; genus Chiloscyllium; species Chiloscyllium punctatum. The sequence continues at coordinate 4,491,534 of NC_092741.1, forward strand.
CTCTGGGCACTACCAAGCTTTGGAAACCCAGGATTAAACTTGCCTGCCTGGGTGTTCATCACAGTTTAAAGGGATCAGAACAAAAACTTTCCACAGCCCTGTGCCATCGATCTCTCAATGTCTGCCTATGGTGTCTGCTGTCTCAGGTCAGTGTGTGTGTGGAAGAGAGGTTCTCCTAGGGACCAATATGTATGTGTTAATCAGTCTCACTGAAACCAGTTTACTGCTGATTGCTGCTCCTGAGAGCAAACTGGGGAGGTGCTGCTGCATCTCTGTATAGCAACAGTGACCATACTATTCATGGACCTCCATGGCAGGAAAACACTGTGGGATATGTTGAGCTGGTGAATATTATTAGATTAGATTACTTACAGTGTGGAACAGGCCCTTCGGCCCAACAAGTCCACACCGCATGGTGGGCTGCATGGTGGCACAGTGGTTAGCACTGCTGCCTCACAGCGCCAGAGACCCGGGTTCAATTCCTGCCTCAGGTGACTGACTGTGTGGAGTTTGCACATTCTCCCTGTGTCTGCGTGGGTTTCCTCCGGGTGCTCCGGTTTCTTCCCACATTCCAAAGATGTGCAGGTCAGGTGAATTGGCCATGCTAAATTGCCCATAGTGTTAGGTAAGGGGTAAATGTAAATGTAGATGTAGGGGTATGGGTGGGTTACGCTTCAGCGGGGCGGTGTGGACTTGTTGGGCCGAAGGGCCTGTTTCCATACTGTAAATAATCTAATCTAATCTAATCTAATCTAATTATGACAACATAGATGTTTTTATTTCTTAATTAAAATTAAGTACAGGATGATTCCTTAAATATTTTGCTTTTTTCACCTTCTGTAGGGTGGGAGGTCTAATAGATCAGATACATAAATAAATGCTGCTTTTGCTAATTGCCATGATTGTCGGAGGCACATGTCCAGTAAGACACTGATTTCTGTTAACAAGTGTGTTGTCCCAGCTCTCCATCAGGAAATGATTCACAGCGTGGGGAACGCCATGTCCATACCTGCATGTTACAAAACTCTCTGCTCTCACTCTCACCTGGCATTATGCATGTAAGGACATGTACACCTCACCAGGGCAGAGGAAGAGGCCTCTAACAGGGAGACAGGTCTCTTACTGACGAGAATGCGTCTGTGTGTGTGAGGGAATGTTGTTTTTCTCTCTCCTTCCAGTGATGTTTTTAAGTAAGAAACCAAGGGAAAAAGAGCTGGACTCAAAGAGCCAAGTTATAGAAGGAATCAGTAGATTAATCTGCACTGCCAAACATCAGCAGACCATGCTCAAAGGTAAGAATCTAGTCATTAATATCAACTCGCTCTGCTCCAGTTAAATACAGTACAGTACATACGACAGTCAGCACAATGAAACCAGCCTGGTTTAACTGATATAACCTACCTCAGACACTGGATCCAGTGCTGGACACACTAACCCTGGACACTGTATCCAGTGCTGTATACACCCACCCTGGACACTGTATCCAGTGCTGTACACACTCACTCCAGGCAATGTATCCAGTGCTGTACACACCCACCCTGATACTGTACCCAGTGCTGTACACACTCACCCCAGGCAATGTATCCAATGCTGGACACACTCACCCTGATACTGTATCCAGTGCTGTACACACTCACCCCAGGCAATGTATCCAGTGCTGTACACACCCACCCTGGGCACTATATCCAGTGCTGGGCACAACCGGGCAGTGTATCCAGTGCTATACACACCCACCCCGGGCACTATATCCAGTGCTGGGCACAACCGGGCAGTGTATCCAGTGCTGTACACACCCACCCCGGGCACTATATCCAGTGCTGGACAGACCTACCCTGGAAAATGTGACCATCTGAAATAAATTGAGGGTGAATGTTTTGAAGAATTAACTTCCTTGGGCCAGCCTCATGGCTGGAATGATGTTGATGATGATAATCAATCAGAAAAACAATTCACTGTGAATGGGGAGACTTTGGCTCCTTTTTGACCATTGGGACCTAGTAGTTCCTGGTCAAGGGGTGCATCAGGGGCCAAAGCCTGCAGTATTTGGCCTGCTGTGCTGAGGTCAGAAGCTGCAGCCCTCTCTCCCTAGCCCACAAACACAGATGGACCGAATGGCTTGGCTGTTACTGTGCTGTACTGTTGCTGCCATCTAGTGCTCAAGAGTGTGATAACAGAACCTACTTCGCTTGAAGAGGAAACAGGGAGAGCTTCAGCCCATCAGGAGTTGTGAAAAGTCCTTGCCAACAAGCTGTCAGGTCCACCATAAGAGCTAGCAAGTATTGTCAGACTAATCTATACTCAAACAGAAAACCTTCCATTGATCAAAGTCCTCCGGCAGCTTCTGATCCAGCTCCCAGCCACAATGGAGATAGCAGCAGCCAGTCCCCAGAGCTGAGGGCATGGGGGCTAATGGTAATATGAAAGTATTGACTCAATCCAGTAGGCATCCTCGAGAGAAATCCTTACAAAACCTAGTGGGCGGCACAGTGGCACAGGGTTCAATTCCCGCCTCAGGCGACTGACTGTGTGGAGTTTGCATGTTCTCCCCGTGTCTGCGTGGGTTTCCTCCGGGTGCTCCGGTTTCCTCCCACAGTCCAAAGATGTGCAGGCCAGGTGAATTGGCCATGCTCAATTGCCCATAGTGTTAGGTAAGGGGTAAATGTAAATGTAGATGTAGGGGTATGGATGGGTTACGCTTCGGCGGGGCGGTGTGGACTTGTTGGGCCGAAGGGCCTGTTTCCACACTGTAAGTAATCTAATCTAATCTAATCATACAACCCGAAAGTAGAAGAGTGTTCACAATTCCTGACCCTGTGGAAACAGGTGTCCTGACCACAGGGAGTCTCCACCTCTCCATCATCCACCCCCTCCATGCTGCGACTCTCATAGAACATAGAAAAGTACAGCATAGAACAGGCCCTTTGGCCCACAATGTTGTGCTGAGATTTAATCCTAATGTAAAATATAGTAACTTAACCTACACACCCCTCAGCTCACTGCTAACCATATACCTGTCCAGCAGTCACTTAAATGTCCCCTCAGAGTCAGGTTTGGACATACAGCAGCTGCTGCTATCAGCCCCTCAGCCCTTCTCGAGGGAGTGTAGCGTGTACAAATCTCCAGCTGCTGCAGGCTGCTGTGACATTGACCTGGTTACACCAAAAGATAGCTCCATCACCACAACCTCTGTATGCCCATCAATTCTTGCAACTAGCCCATCCCATCCAGAAATATCCACATCTCTTGTGCAGTCCTATCCCTCCAGAGACTTGCCTGGTGCCCAGGGTTTGGCTAAGCTGCTGGATCTGGGCCTCAGTCTGGCTTTACTGATAAATGCCTGAAGATATTGGATGAGTTGAAGGCCCCAATGGATGATGATGGTGAGGGAAGGTGAGTGTGACAGAAGGGATGTTAGTCTCTCTCTCTCTGCATCATGTCATGTCGTGTTTTCTAGTCTCCATCGATGGAGTCGAGTGGAATGATGTCAAGTTCTTCCAGCTGGCAGCACAATGGCCCACACACGTCAAGTACTTCCCTGTAGGAATATTCGGATATTCAAAAACTGTGTGATGGTTGGAATCAGACTCTGGCAAGTACTGCCTGACCTTTCCCTGTGGAATAACTGTGACTCTGGCTCACACCCAGGTGGGTTTCTGATTTAAAAGCCAGACAGAACAGTTGACATTTTTTTTAATTTAAGAGCCAAATGACTCAGTGTGGAACACAGACTGTGAGGAGCAGGGTCAGCGAATCCTCACAGATGCACTTTCCAGAACATTCTTGTCTACCTGAATTCGTAACTTTGAAGTAAAGAAAAAATAAAGGAAGAAAGCTCCCGGAGTAAAGCTCAGTGGAATCTTGTCAGACAAAACTCTCATCAACTGGCACAAACAGTTCACCCTCTAGACTCACACCATTGATACCTTGTGTTCAAACAAACATTTCTTCATATACGTGAGACAAGGTGGGTGGATTTGTGTGAGACTGTCCCCCAGTGAGAGTCAGTGTCTGTGGGACTGTCCCCCCAGTGAGAGTCAGTATGTGTGTGGGACTGTTCCCGAGTGAGAGTCTGTGTGTGTGTGTGTGTGTGTGTGTGTGTGTGTGTGTGAGACTGTCCCTCACTGAGTGTGTGTGTGTAGGTCTGTCCCCCAGTGAGAGTCAGTGTGTGTGTGTGTGTGTGTGTGGGACTGTCCCTCAGTGAGAGTCAGTGTGTGTGAGACTGTCCCTCACTGAGAGTGTGTGTGTGGGTCTGTCCCCCAGTGAGAGTCAGTGTGTCTGTGGGACTGTCCCCCGTTGAGAGTCAGTGTGTGTGTGGGTCTATCCCCCAGTGAGAGTCAGTGTGTGTGTGGCTGTTCCCCCATTGAGAGTCAGTGTGTGTGTGTGTGTGGGTCTGTCCCTCAGTGAGAGTCAGTGTGTGTATGTGTGTGTGTGTGTGTGTGACTGTCCCTCACTGAGAGTGTGTGTGTGTGTGGGGTGGGGGGGGGGGGTCTGTCCCCCAGTGAGAGTCAGTGTGTGTGTGGGACTGTCCCCCAGCGAGAGTCAGTGTGTGTTTGTGTGTGTGTGTGTGTGTGTGTGTGTGTGGGACTGTCCCCCAGGGAGAGTCAGTGTGTGTGTGTGGGACTGTCCCCCACTGAGAGTCAGTATGTGTGTATGTGGGACTGTCCCTCAGTGAGAGTCAGTGTGTGTGTGGGACTGTTCCCGAGTGAGAGCCTGTGTGTGTGTGTGTGTGTGTGTGTGTGTGTGGGACTGTTCCCGAGTGAGAGTCTGTGTGTGTGTGTGTGAGACTGTCCTTCACTGAGAGTGTGTGTGTGGGTCTGACCCCAGTGAGAGTCAGGGTGTGTGTGTGTGTGTGTGTGTGTGACTGTCCCCCAGTGAGAGTCAATGTGTGTGTGTGTGTGTGTGTGTGTGTGTATGTGAGAGACTGTCCCTCACTGAGAGTGTGTGTGTAGGTCTGTCCCCCAGGAGAGTCAGTGTATGTGTGTGTGTGTGTGGGTGGGTGGGACTGTCCCCCAGTGAGAGTCAGTGTGTGTTTGGGACTGTTCCTGAGTGAGATTCTGTTTGTGTGTGTGTGTGTGGGACTGTTCCCGAGTGAGAGTCAGTGTGTGTGAGACTGTCCCCCAGTGAGAGTCTGTGTGTGTGTGTGTGTGTGTGTGTGTGTGTGGAACTGTCCCTCAGTGAGCGTCAGTGTGTGTGAGACTGTCCCTCACTGAGAGTGTGTGTGTGGGTCTGTCCCCCAGTGAGAGTCAGTGTGTCTGTGGAACTGTCCCCCATTGAGAGTCAGTGTGTGTGTGTGGGTCTGTCCCTCAGTGAGAGTCAGTGTGTGTGTGTGTGTGTGAGACTGTCCCTCACTGAGAGTGTGTGTGTGTGTGTGTGAGACTGTCCCTCAGTGAGAGTCAGTGTGTGTATGTGTGTCTGTCCCCCAGCGAGAGTCAGTGTGTGTGTGGGACTGTCCCCCCAGTGAGAGTCAGTGTGTGTGTGTGTGTGGGTTTGTACCTCAGTGAGAGTCAGTGTGTGTGTGGGACTGTCCCCCAGGGAGTCTGTGTGTGTGTGTGTGTGTGTGTGTGGGTCTGTCGCCCAGTGAGAGTCAGTGTGTGTGTGAGACTGTCCCGCACTGAGAGTCAGTGTGTGTGTGGGACTGTCCCCCATTGAGAGTCTGTGTGTGTGTGTGTGTGTGTGTGTGTGTGTGTGTGTGTGTGGGACTGTCCCCCAGTGAGAGTCAGTGTGTGTGTGGGACTGTTCCCGAGTGAGAGTCAGTGTGTGTGTGTGGGACTGTCCCCCCAGTGAGAGTCAGTGTGTGTGTGTGGGACTGTTCCCGAGTGAGTGTCAGTGTGTGTGTGTGGGACTGTCCCCCCAGTGAGAGTCAGTGTGTGTGTGTGGGACTGTCCCCCAGGGAGTCTGTGTGTGTGTGTGTGTGTGTGGGTGGGTCTGTCGCCCAGTGAGAGTCAGTGTGTGTGTGGGACTGTCCCGGAGTGAGAGTCAGTGTGTGTGTGTGGGACTGTCCCCCCAGTGAGAGTCAGTGTGTGTGTGTATGTGTGTGTGTGTGGGGGGGGGACTGTCCCCGCAGTGAGAGTCAGTGTGTGTGTGTGTGGGAGTGTTTCCCGCCCCCCCCCCCCCCAGTGAGAGTCAGTGTGTGTGTGATACTGTCCTCCAGTGAGAGTCAGTGTGTGTGTGGGAATGTCCCCCAGGGAGAGTCAGTGTGTGTGTGTGGGACTGTCCCCCAGGGAGAGTCAGTGTGTGTGTGTGGGACTGTCCCCCAGTGAGAGTCAGTGTGTGTGTGTGGGACTGTCCCCCAGGGAGAGTCAGTGTGTGTGTGTGTGGGACTGTCCCCCAGGGAGAGTCAGTGTGTGTGTGTGTGGGACTGTCCCCCAGGGAGAGTCAGTGTGTGTCCGGGACTGTCCCCCCAGTGAGAGTCAGTGTGTGTGTGTGGGACTGTCCCAAGGGAGAGTCAGTGTGTGTGTGTGGGACTGTCCCCCCAGTGAGAGTCAGTGTGTGTGTGTGGGACTGTCCCCCAGTGAGAGTCAGTGTGTGTGTGTGGGACTGTCCCCCAGTGAGAGTCAGTGTGTGTGTGTGGGACTGTCCCCCAGTGAGAGTCAGTGTGTGTGTGGGTCTGTCCCCCCAGTGAGAGTCAGTGTGTGTGTGGGTCTGTCCCCCCAGTGAGAGTCTGTGTGTGATACTGTCCCCCAGTGAGAGTCAGTGTGTGTGTATGAGACTGTCCCCCAGTGGGAGTCTGTGTGTGTGTGTGTGGGACTGTTCCCCAGTGGGAGTCAGTGTGTGTGTGTGTGGGTCTGTCCCTCAGTGAGAGTCAGTGTGTGTGGGGGATTTTCCCCCCCCCAGTGAGAGTCAGTGTGTGTGTGTGGGACTGTCCCTCAGTGAGAGTCAGTGTGTGTGTGAGATTGTCCCTCAGTGAGAGTCAGTGTGTGTGACTGTCCCTCAGTGAGAGTCAGTGTGTGTGACTGTCCCTCAGTGAGAGTCTGTGTGTGTGTGTGTGTGTGTGTGTGTGTATGTGTGTGTGTGAGTTTCCCACCTCACTTGCCCTCTCAGTGATGCTGACTAGCTGTCACACTGCCCACATCTCTCCATTCCTCTTTCTCAAATAATCAGACTGAGATTTTTTAGCAATCTGGGCCTGTTCTAGCAGGCTGCATGACAACAGCACCTATTTGAGCCGACTGGTCTTTTTCAAACTGTACTGTCTTGCCTGAGTTGCTAAATTCGGTGACACTCTCCATACAGTAGTGGTGGCTGGCGATTGCCTCGCTTTGCTGGTGCAGTACTGTGCTGGATGGATTCCTTCAGTGATATTATGGTGAATGTGTTCGCAAAGTTGTGCTATCAATGAAACTATGTTTTCCACTAATTGGATGCAACCATCAAGACACAAAAGCATCATGCTTGTCCCACAAATGAATAATGTGGTAGATGAATTTTAATGCAAGGGTGATGCCAGTTATATAGGCCATGCCACTCATAGACTGGCAGATTATCACTTTGCTTCCTTCCAATAAACAAGGTCTGACTGTTTTGAACCAGCCCATCCTTCCAAAACCCACGGCATTAGATGTGGTTCTGCAATTGGATGATATTTACCAAATATCCCTGAGAATATGAAGATTATCGTGATCACCAATTTAGGATTTCCAGTTAAAGTGTGTCAAGGAACTACAAGGAATTATCCTCAGGGCTCTGCTCTTGTCTGATTGAAGGGACATGAACATGCCCTGCACATGCATCTATCAACAAATTACGTGACAGCAATTCCATAGTTCATAGCACAGTGGCTCAGTGGTTAGCACTGCTGTCTCACAGCGCCAGAGACCCAGGTTCAATCCCAGCCTCGGGCGACTGTCTGTGTGGAGTTTGCACATTCTCCCCGTGTCTGTGTGGGTTTCCTCTGGGTGCTCTGGATTCCTACCCCAGTCCAAAGGTGTGCAGGTTAGATATATTGGTTATGCTAAATTGTCTGTAGCGTTCAGGGATGTGTCGATTAGATGCATTAGTCAGGGGTAAATATAGGATAATAGGGGAATGGGTCTGGGTGAGTGACTCTTCAGAGGGTCAGTGTGGACTTGTTGGGCTGAAGTACCTATTTCCACACTGTCAGGATTCTCTGAATCTATGACAGTGTCCTGACCAGTCTGAGTCAACATACCTGGTATCACCTTACATCCAACTTTACAGTTAACCGTTAGCCATCTGGAATTAGGACACTCTCCATAGCAACACCCCAACCAACCAAATCCACTTGCCAACAAACTGGTGATGGCCCAAAGGTTGAGAAGATGTCACCTTTATGGTGTGTTCAGCCAGTGTAGGGATTGAACCAGCATTGTTGGTGCCATTCTGTTTGTAAACCAGCTCACTGAGCAAACCAATCTTACGTGGGACTTTACTCAACATCTTCTACTCGTCAAAATAAACCACATACACTTCCCCAATCAACACCGCTAGTTACTTCCTTGAAAAATTCCAGCAGATTTGTCAAGGATGAATTCCCTTTTGCAAATCCATGCTGACTCTATCCAATCCTGCCACTGTTTTCGAAATGCTCGGCTATTAAATTATTTTATGATGGGATTCTAATATTTTCCCCACCACTAATATTAGACTAACATCTAATATTTTCCCCACCACTGATACCAGGCTGAGTGGTCTGTAGTTCCCTTAAACAGTGGGCTTACATTAACTACCCTCCACAGGAACGCTTCCAGAGTCTGTAGAATCTTGGAAGATGACACCAATGCACTCACTGTTTCGAAGCCCCTTCCTTAATTGCTCTGGGATGTAGATTATTAGGCCCTGGAGATTTATTACCCTTTAATCCCATCAATTTCCCCGATACCATTTCCCTACGAATACTGATTTCCCTCATGTTCTCACTAAGCCCAGCATTTCAGGGATCTTACCTGTACCCTCCTTTGTGAAATCAAAACCAAAGTTTGTATTTAGTGGGTCAGCCATTTTCTATTCCCCATTATAGACTCCCCACTTTGTGACTGGAAGGGAAATACATTTGTCTTTTCTTATCTTTATCTCTTCACAGACCTGTCACAGCTTTTCCAATCAGTTTGTGAGTTCCTTTTCCAGTCAGTTTGTGTGTTCTTTTATAGTCAGTTTGTGTGTTCTGTTTCCAGTCAGTTTGTCTGTTCCTTTTCCAGTCAGTTTGTATGTTCCTTTTCCGGTCAGTTTGTCTGTTCCTTTTCCAGTCAGTTTGTGAGTACCTTTTCCGGTCAGTTTGTGTGTTCCTTTTCCAGTCAGTTTGTATGTTCCTTTTCCAGTCAGTTTGTGTGTTCCTTTTCAGTCAGTTTGTGTGTTTCTTTTCCAGTCAGTTTGTCTGTTCCTATTCCGGTCAGTTTGTGTGTTCCTTTTCCGGTCAGTTTGTGAGTTCCTTTTCCGGTCAGTTTGTCTGCTCGTTTTCCGGTCAGTTTGTGAGTTCCTTTTCCGGTCAGTTTGTACGTTCCTTTTCCGGTCAGTTTATACGTTCCTTTTCCAGTCAGTTTGTATGTTCCTTTTCCCGTCACTTTGAGAGTTCTTTTTCCAGTCAGTTTATATGTTCCTTTTTCAATCAGTTTGTATGATCCTTTTACAGTCAGTTTTTGTGTTCCTTTTCCAGTCAGTTTGTGTGTTCCTTTTCCGGTCAGTTTGTGTGTTCCTTTTCCGGTCAGTTTGTCTGCTCGTTTTCCGGTCAGTTTGTGAGTTCCTTTTCCGGTCAGTTTATACGTTCCTTTTCCCGTCACTTTGAGAGTTCTTTTTCCAGTCAGTTTATATGTTCCTTTTTCAATCAGTTTGTATGATCCTTTTACAGTCAGTTTGTATGATCCTTTTCCAGTCAGTTTGTGTGATCCTTTTCCGGTCAGTTTGTGTGTTCCTTTTCCAGTCAGTTTGTGTGATCCTTTTCCAGTCAGTTTGTGTGTTCCTTTTCCGGTCAGTTTGTGTGTTCCTTTTCCAGTCAGTTTGTGTGTTCCTTTTCCAGTCAGTTTTTGAGTTCTTTTTCCGGTCAGTTTGTGTGTTCCTTTTCCGGTCATTTTGTGTGTTCCTTTTCCGGTCAGTTTGTGTGTTCCTTTTCCGGTCAGTTTGAGTGTTCCTTTTCCAGTCAGTTTGTATGATCGTTTTACAGTCAGTTTGTGTGTTCCTTTTCCGGTCAGTTTGTATGTTCCTTTTCCGGTCAGTTTGTCTGTTCCTTTTCCGGTCAGTTTGTGAGTTCCTTTTCCGGTCAGTTTGTGAGTTCCTTTTCCTGTCAGTTTGTATGTTCTTTTTCCAGTCAGTTTGTGAGTTCCTTTTCCAGTCAGTTTGAGTGTTCCTTTTCCAGTCAGTTTGTGTGTTCCTTTTCCGGTCAGTTTGTGTGTTCCTTTTCCAATCAGTTTGTCTGTTCCTTTTCCGGTCAGTTTGTCTGTTCCTTTTCCAGTCAGTTTGTGTGTTCCTTTTCCGGTCAGTTTGTGTGTTCCTTTTCCGGTCAGTTTGTCTGCTCGTTTTCCGGTCAGTTTGTGAGTTCCTTTTCCGGTCAGTTTGTACGTTCCTTTTCCGGTCAGTTTATACGTTCCTTTTCCAGTCAGTTTGTATGTTCCTTTTCCCGTCACTTTGAGAGTTCTTTTTCCAGTCAGTTTGTATGTTCCTTTTCCAGTCAGTTTGTATGATCCTTTTCCAGTCAGTTTTTGTGTTCCTTTTCCAGTCAGTTTGTGTGTCCCTTTTCCGGTCAGTTTGTGTGTTCCTTTCCCGGTCAGTTTGTGTGTTCCTTTTCCAGTCAGTTTGTTTGTTCCTTTTCCAGTCAGTTTGTGTGTTCCTTTTCCGGTCAGTTTGTGTGTTCCTTTTCCAGTCAGTTTGAGTGTTCCTTTTCCAGTCAGTTTGTATGATCGTTTTACAGTCAGTTTGTGTGTTCCTTTTCCGGTCAGTTTGTATGTTCCTTTTCCGGTCAGTTTGTCTGTTCCTTTTCCGGTCAGTTTGTGAGTTCCTTTTCCGGTCAGTTTGTGAGTTCCTTTTCCTGTCAGTTTGTATATTCTTTTTCCAGTCAGTTTGTGAGTTCCTTTTCCAGTCAGTTTGAGTGTTCCTTTTCCAGTCAGTTTGTGTGTTCCTTTTCCGGTCAGTTTGTGTGTTCCTTTTCCAATCAGTTTGTCTGTTCCTTTTCCGGTCAGTTTGTGTGTTCCTTTTCCGGTCAGTTTGTCTGCTCGTTTTCCGGTCAGTTTGTGAGTTCCTTTTCCGGTCAGTTTGTACGTTCCTTTTCCGGTCAGTTTATACGTTCCGTTTCCAGTCAGTTTGTATGTTCCTTTTCCCGTCACTTTGAGAGTTCTTTTTCCAGTCAGTTTGTATGATCCTTTTCCAGTCAGTTTGTATGTTCCTTTTCCGGTCAGTTTGTGTGTTCCTTTTCCGGTCAGTTTGTGTGTTCCTTTTCCAATCAGTTTGAGTGTTCTTTTTCCGGTCAGTTTGTGTGTTCCTTTTCCGGTCATTTTGTGTGTTCCTTTTCCGGTCAGTTTGTTTGTTCCTTTTCCAGTCAGTTTGTGTGTTCCTTTTCCGGTCAGTTTGTGTGTTCCTTTTCCGGTCAGTTTGTGTGTTCCTTTTCCAATCAGTTTGAGTGTTCCTTTTCCTGTCAGTTTGTATGTTCTTTTTCCGGTCAGTTTGAGTGTTCCTTTTCCTGTCAGTTTGTATGTTCTTTTTCCTGTCAGTTTGTCTGTTCCTTTTCCAGTCAGTTTGTATGTTCCTTTTCCGGTCAGTTTGTCTGTTCCTTTTCCAGTCAGTTTGTGAGTACCTTTTCCGGTCAGTTTGTGTGTTCCTTTTCCAGTCAGTTTGTATGTTCCTTTTCCAGTCAGTTTGTGTGTTCCTTTTCCGGACAGTTTGTGTGTTCCTTTTCAGTCAGTTTGTGTGTTTCTTTTCCAGTCAGTTTCGCTGTTCCTATTCCGGTCAGTTTGTGTGTTCCTTTTCCGGTCAGTTTGTGAATTCCTTTTCCGGTCAGTTTGTCTGCTCGTTTTCCGGTCAGTTTGTGAGTTCCTTTTCCGGTCAGTTTGTACGTTCCTTTTCCGGTCACTTTGAGAGTTCTTTTTCCAGTCAGTTTGTATGTTCCTTTTTCAATCAGTTTGTATGATCCTTTTACAGTCAGTTTGTATGATCCTTTTTCAATCAGTTTGTATGTTCCTTTTCCAGTCAGTTTGTGTGTTCCTTTTCCGGTCAGTTTGTGTGTTCCTTTTCCGGTCAGTTTGTGTGTTCCTTTTCCAATCAGTTTGAGTGTTCCTTTTCCTGTCAGTTTGTATGTTCTTTTTCCGGTCAGTTTGAGTGTTCCTTTTCCTGTCAGTTTGTATGTTCTTTTTCCTGTCAGTTTGCCTGATCCTTTTCCAGTCAGTTTGTATGTTCCTTTTCCGGTCAGTTTGTCTGTTCCTTTTCCAGTCAGTTTGTGAGTACCTTTTCCGGTCAGTTTGTGTGTTCCTTTTCCAGTCAGTTTGTATGTTCCTTTTCCAGTCAGTTTGTGTGTTCCTTTTCCGGACAGTTTGTGTGTTCCTTTTCAGTCAGTTTGTGTGTTTCTTTTCCAGTCAGTTTCGCTGTTCCTATTCCGGTCAGTTTGTGTGTTCCTTTTCCGGTCAGTTTGTGAATTCCTTTTCCGGTCAGTTTGTCTGCTCGTTTTCCGGTCAGTTTGTGAGTTCCTTTTCCGGTCAGTTTGTACGTTCCTTTTCCGGTCAGTTTATACGTTCCTTTTCCAGTCAGTTTGTATGTTCCTTTTCCCGTCACTTTGAGAGTTCTTTTTCCAGTCAGTTTGTATGTTCCTTTTTCAATCAGTTTGTATGATCCTTTTACAGTCAGTTTGTATGATCCTTTTTCAATCAGTTTGTATGATCCTTTTACAGTCAGTTTGTATGATCCTTTTCCAGTCAGTTTTTGTGTTCCTTTTCCAGTCAGTTTGTGTGTTCCTTTTCCGGTCAGTTTGTGTGTTCCTTTTCCGGTCAGTTTGTGTGTTCCTTTTCCAGTCAGTTTGTTTGTTCCTTTTCCAGTCAGTTTGTGTGTTCCTTTTCCGGTCAGTTTGTGTGTTCCTTTTCCGGTCAGTTTGTGTGTTCCTTTTCCGGTCAGTTTGTGTGTTCCTTTTCCAGTCAGTTTGTGTGTTCCTTTTCCGGTCAGTTTGTGTGTTCCTTTTCCAGTCAGTTTGTGTGTTCCTTTTCCAGTCAGTTTTTGAGTTCTTTTTCTGGTCAGTTTGTGTGTTCCTTTTCCGGTCATTTTGTGTGTTCCTTTTCCGGTCAGTTTGTGTGTTCCTTTTCCGGTCAGTTTGTGTGTTCCTTTTCCAGTCAGTTTGAGTGTTCCTTTTCCAGTCAGTTTGTATGATCGTTTTACAGTCAGTTTGTGTGTTCCTTTTCCAGTCAGTTTGTCTGTTCCTTTTCCCGTCAGTTTGTGAGTTCCTTTTCCGGTCAGTTTGTCTGTTCCTTTTCCAGTCAGTTTGTCTGTTCCTTTTCCCGTCAGTTTGTGTGTTCCTTTTCCAGTCAGTTTGTATGTTCCTTTTCCGGTCAGTTTGAGTGTTCCTTTTCCGGTCAGTTTGTGTGTTCCTTTTCCGGTCAGTTTGTCTGCTCGTTTTCCGGTCAGTTTGTGTGTTCCTTTTCCGGTCAGTTTGTCTGTTCCTTTTCCGGTCAGTTTGTGTGTTCCTTTTCCGGTCAGTTTGTGTGTTCCTTTTCCAGTCAATTTGTGTGTTCCTTTTAGAGTCAGTTTGTGTGTTCCTTTTCCGGTCAGTTTGTGTGTTCCTTTTCCAATCAGTTTGTGTGTTCCTTTTCCAGTCAGTTTGAGTGTTCCTTTTCCAGTCAGTTTGAGTGTTCGTTTTCCAGTCAGTTTGTGTGTTCCTTTTCCTGTCAGGTTGTGTGTTCCTTTTCCAGTCAGTTTGTGTGTTCCTTTTCCAGTAAGTTTGTGTGTTCCTTTTCCAGTCAGTTTGTTTGTTCCTTTTCCGGTCAGTTTGTGTGTTCCTTTTCCGGTCAGTTTGTGTGTTCCATTTCCTGTCAGTTTGTGTGTTCCTTTTCCAGTCAGTTTGTCTGTTCCTTTTCCCGTCAGTTTGTGAGTTCCTTTTCCGGTCAGTTTGTCTGTTCCTTTTCCAGTCAGTTTGTCTGTTCCTTTTCCCGTCAGTTTGTGTGTTCCTTTTCCAGTCAGTTTGTATGTTCCTTTTCCGGTCAGTTTGAGTGTTCCTTTTCCGGTCAGTTTGTGTGTTCCTTTTCCGGACAGTTTGTGTGTTCCTTTTCCGGTCAGTTTGTGTGTTCCTTTTCCGGTCAGTTTGTCTGTTCCTTTTCCAGTAAGTTTGTGTGTTCCTTTTCCAGTCAGTTTGTTTGTTCCTTTTCCGGTCAGTTTGTCTGTTCCTTTTCCAGTAAGTTTGTGTGTTCCTTTTCCAGTCAGTTTGTTTGTTCCTTTTCCGGTCAGTTTGTGTGTTCCTTTTCCGGTCAGTTTGTGTGTTCCTTTTCCGGTCAGTTTGTGTGTTCCTTTTCCGGTCAGTTTGTCTGTTCCTTTTCCAGTCAGTTTGTGTGTTCCTTTTCCAATCAGTTTGAGTGTTCCTTTTCCAGTCAGTTTGTATGATCCTTTTAGAGTCAGTTTGTGTGTTCCTTTTCCGGTCAGTTTGTGTGTTCCTTTTCCAATCAGTTTGTGTGTTCCTTTTCCAGTCAGTTTGAGTGTTCCTTTTCCGGTCAGTTTGAGTGTTCGTTTTCCAGTCAGTTTGTGTGTTCCTTTTCCAGTCAGTTTGTGTGTTCCTTTTCCAGTAAGTTTGTATGTTCCTTTTCCAGTCAGTTTGTTTGTTCCTTTTCCGGTCAGTTTGTGTGTTCCTTTTCCGGTCAGTTTGTGTGTTCCTTTTCCTGTCAGTTTGTGTGTTCCTTTTCCAGTCAGTTTGTCTGTTCCTTTTCCCGTCAGTTTGTGAGTTCCTTTTCCGGTCAGTTTGTCTGTTCCTTTTCCAGTCAGTTTGTCTGTTCCTTTTCCCGTCAGTTTGTGTGTTCCTTTTCCAGTCAGTTTGTATGTTCCTTTTCCGGTCAGTTTGAGTGTTCCTTTTCCGGTCAGTTTGTGTGTTCCTTTTCCGGACAGTTTGTGTGTTCCTTTTCCAGTCAGTTTGTGTGTTCCTTTTCCGGTCAGTTTGTCTGTTCCTTTTCCGGTCAGTTTGTGTGTTCCTTTTCCGGTCAGTTTGTGTGTTCCTTTTCCAGTCAATTTGTGTGTTCCTTTTAGAGTCAGTTTGTGTGTTCCTTTTCCGGTCAGTTTGTGTGTTCCTTTTCCAATCAGTTTGTGTGTTCCTTTTCCAGTCAGTTTGAGTGTTCCTTTTCCAGTCAGTTTGAGTGTTCGTTTTCCAGTCAGTTTGTGTGTTCCTTTTCCTGTCAGGTTGTGTGTTCCTTTTCCAGTCAGTTTGTGTGTTCCTTTTCCAGTAAGTTTGTGTGTTCCTTTTCCAGTCAGTTTGTTTGTTCCTTTTCCGGTCAGTTTGTGTGTTCCTTTTCCGGTCAGTTTGTGTGTTCCATTTCCTGTCAGTTTGTGTGTTCCTTTTCCAGTCAGTTTGTCTGTTCCTTTTCCCGTCAGTTTGTGAGTTCCTTTTCCGGTCAGTTTGTCTGTTCCTTTTCCAGTCAGTTTGTCTGTTCCTTTTCCCGTCAGTTTGTGTGTTCCTTTTCCAGTCAGTTTGTATGTTCCTTTTCCGGTCAGTTTGAGTGTTCCTTTTCCGGTCAGTTTGTGTGTTCCTTTTCCGGACAGTTTGTGTGTTCCTTTTCCGGTCAGTTTGTGTGTTCCTTTTCCGGTCAGTTTGTCTGTTCCTTTTCCAGTAAGTTTGTGTGTTCCTTTTCCAGTCAGTTTGTTTGTTCCTTTTCCGGTCAGTTTGTCTGTTCCTTTTCCAGTAAGTTTGTGTGTTCCTTTTCCAGTCAGTTTGTTTGTTCCTTTTCCGGTCAGTTTGTGTGTTCCTTTTCCGGTCAGTTTGTGTGTTCCTTTTCCCGTCAGTTTGTGAGTTCCTTTTCCGGTCAGTTTGTCTGTTCCTTTTCCAGTCAGTTTGTCCGTTCCTTTTCCCGTCAGTTTGTGTGTTCCTTTTCCAGTCAGTTTGTATGTTCCTTTTCCGGTCAGTTTGAGTGTTCCTTTTCCGGTCAGTTTGTGTGTTCCTTTTCCGGACAGTTTGTGTGTTCCTTTTCCAGTCAGTTTGTGTGTTCCTTTTCCGGTCAGTTTGTGTGTTCCTTTTCCGGTCAGTTTGTGTGTTCCTTTTCCAGTCAGTTTGAGTGTTCCTTTTCCGGTCAATTTGTGTGTTCCTTTTCCAGTCAATTGTGTGTTCCTTTTCCAGTCAGTTTGTCAGTTCCTTTTCCGGTCAGTTTGCGTGTCCCTTTTCCGGTCAGTTTCTGTGTTCCTTTTCCAGTCAGTTTGTCTGTTCCTTTTCCGGTCAGTTTGTGTGTTCCTTTTCCGGTCAGTTTGTGTGTTCCTTTTCCAGTCAGTTTGAGTGTTCCTTTTCCGGTCAATTTGTGTGTTCCTTTTCCGGTCAATTTGTGTGTTCCTTTTCCAGTCAGTTTGAGTGTTCCTTTTCCGGTCAATTTGTGTGTTCCTTTTCCAGTCAGTTTGAGTGTTCCTTTTCCGGTCAATTTGTGTGTTCCTTTTCCGGTCAGTTTGTGTGTTCCTTTTCCGGTCAGTTTTTATCTTTCTTTTCCAGTCAGTTTGTGTGTTCCTTTTCCAGTCAGTTTGTATGTTCCTTTTCCAGTCAGTTTGTATGTTTCATTTCCTGTCAGTTTGTGTGTTCCTTTTCCAGTCAATTTGTTTGTTCCTTTTCCAGTCAGTTTGTATGTTCCTTTTCCAGTCAGTTTGTATGTTTCATTTCCTGTCAGTTTGTCTGTTCCTTTTCCAGTCAATTTGTTTGTTCCTTTTCCAGTCAGTTTGTATGTTCCTTTTACAGTCAGTTTGTATGTTCCTTTTCCGGTCAGTTTTTATCTTTCTTTTCCAGTCAGTTTGAGTGTTCCTTTTCCCGTCAGTTTGTATGTTCCTTTTCCGGTCAGTTTTTATCTTTCTTTTCCAGTCAGTTTGAGTGTTCCTTTTCCCGTCAGTTTGTATGATCCTTTTCCAGTCAGTTTGTATGTTCCATTTCCAGTCAGTTTGTGTGTTCCATTTCCTGTCAGTTTGTGTGTTCTTTTTCCAGTCAGTTTGTGTGTTCCTTTTCCTGTCAGTTTGTGTGTTCCTTTTCCTGTCAGTTTGTGTGTTCCTTTTCCAGTCAGTTTGTATGTTCCATTTCCTGTCA
The DNA here is from genome assembly GCF_047496795.1 of Chiloscyllium punctatum. Classification (NCBI taxonomy): domain Eukaryota; kingdom Metazoa; phylum Chordata; class Chondrichthyes; order Orectolobiformes; family Hemiscylliidae; genus Chiloscyllium; species Chiloscyllium punctatum. The sequence continues at coordinate 4,508,704 of NC_092741.1, forward strand.
GTTTGTGTGTTCCTTTTCCAGTCAGTTTGTATGTTCCATTTCCTGTCAGTTTGTGTGTTCCTTTTCCTGTCAGTTTGTGTGTTCCATTTCCTGTCAGTTTGTGTGTTCCTTTTACAGTCAGTTTGTGTGTTCCTTTTCCAGTCAGTTTGTATGTTCCATTTCCTGTCAGTTTGTGTGTTCCTTTTCCAGTCAGTTTGTATGTTCCATTTCCTGTCAGTTTGTGTGTTCCTTTTCTAGTCAGTTTGTATGTTCCTTTTCCAGTTTGTATGTTCCTTTCATGTCAGTTTGTGTGTTCCATTTCCTGTCAGTATGCGTGTTCCTTTTCCAGTCAGTTTGTGTGTTCCTTTTCCTGTCAGTTTGTGTGTTCCTTTTCCAGTCAGTTTGTGTGTTCCATTTCCTGTCAGTATGCATGTTCCTTTTCCAGTCAGTTTTTGTGTTCTTTTGCCCTGATGTGCTGGGCTCCTCCATCATTGAGGAGGGGGATATTTGTGGAGCCTCCTACCCCACTAAATTGTTTAATTGTCCACCGTTATTCATGCCTGGATGCAGCAGGACTGCAGAGCTTAGATCTGATCCATTGGTGTGGGGTCGCTTCACTCATAATGTCGAGGGGGCCTGTGACCCTCTGCTGAATCTACACCAATCCCACTTTCCTGTACTAAGCCCATTGTCTTGAATGCTGTGACACTTCAAGTGCTCATCCAAGTACTTTTTAAAGGTTGTGAGATTTCCTACTTCAACTTTCCTGAAGAAAATCAGCCTGAGCTGATAGAGGATGACATCAATACAGTATTAAGAAAGGATCAATGATCACAAGATCAGTGTTAAATTAGTTTGTGGGAGCTAAGAAACACAAGGGGCAGTAAGTATTGGTGGGAGTTATTTATGGGACAATAAATCAAAGTACAAATGTTCGGCACTCTGTAAAGTAAGAAATTAGCAATGCATGTAATATTGGTAATCCAGTAATAATGAGAGACTTTAATGTAGATATGGACTGGGTTAATCAAATCAGCACTAATGCTGTGGGGGATGAATTCCTCGCGTGTGTACATCCTGGTACAGAATGTTGAGCCTCCCCTCATCCTCCAGTTCTCATTGCTGTGACGGTTTATATCTGTTCCAGAATATCCTGGCTCCCAGCTGCCTCATCAGCATTGATGTGTAATTCCTCTACACTTCCACCCTCTGATCAGGAAGGTCTCCAGGGGTCTTTTATAACATTATCACTGCCTTTGTCTATTGCTGTGTGCAGCCTCACCATCTGTTCCACTTGTCCCCACCCCCATCAATATTGTGGATCCGACTCCAGGGTATGGACTGTAATAGTTCAAGCAGGCAGTTCACTACCATCTGCTCAAGGGGTAGATCCAGCACAGAACCTGGGGCCCTTGGAAAGGACCAGGACAGTTAAGAGGCTAAGAACATCTTGAACAAATACTGGGTATCGCCCCAAACCTTATACACATACTCAGAGCATGTCGTCTGTCGGAGCTGGGATGAGGGGAAAATGAGGAAACCGAGCAGCTGGGCCAGGGTATGATTCTTGCTTTGGGTCTTCTACTGCGCAGACTTGAGAGGGGTCCCAGGTTCAAATCTCCAGCAAGCCCACGTCTTAAAAAGGGGTGGCTTAGTGGTTAGCACTGCTGCCTCACAGTATCAGCAACTCTCTATGTGACGTTTGCACATTCTCCCCATGTCTGCATGGGTTTCCTCCGGGTGCTCCAGCTTCCTCCCAAAGTCTAAAGATGTGCAGGTCAGGTGAATTGACCCTTAGTGTTAGGTGCATGAGGGAGATGAGGCTGGGTGGGTTACTCTTTGGAGAGTTGGTGTGGACTGGTTGGGCCGAAGGGCCTGTTTCCACACTGTAGGGAATCTAAATCATAAAATCCCCATCAATCCCGTGTGGTTGCAGAGTCCCAAGGTGGAAGATAAGGCGTTCTTCCTCCAGGTTATGGTTTGGGGATGGAGGAGGCCCAGGACCTGCATGTCCTTGGTGGAGTGGGAGGGGGAGTTGAAGTGTTCAGCCTCAGGGCAGTGGGGTTGATGGGTGTGAATGTCCCAGAGATGTTCTCTGAAACGATCTGCAAGATCGGGTGCAATATACAGTAGATGGAGGTACAGGTACATTTCAGTCACATGTGGAAGGATCCTTTGGGGATTCTCCTACATCCATGTCTTCCTGGTGAAGATTGTACATCCAGCTGTATCTACAGATTTTCTTAAATACCCTAAGAATTCTTACCAGATCCTCCTATTGTCCTTTCTCTGAATGTGAGAACACAGTCTTAATTGTTTCAGTCTCTGTGTTAGCCAGTCCCATTGTAGGAGGTTCACATTGACCTTCCACCTCACACTCATTGTCCTGGTCTTCTATCACTGCTGTTCACAGCTGACCCACTTGTTCCTCCTCCCCCTCTTCCCTACAAGCAGGTTTCAGTGACAGTAGCGATGCCCCTTCCTACCATCAGGAGTATTTCTCTGAGCACTCACTTTCCGAACTCTCCTCACTATATACAGTCCACTGACTTTCACTTTCACAGGGTCACCCTGCAAATGCAGCAACATCATTATTTCATCTCTCACTTCCAACAGTCTCAATACTGATGGTTATTTACCCAGTCTTTCCTTTGCGCCTGAGAGATTTTTAAATGCTCATGTTAATTTTATACACTCCTGTACATCTCTCTAGAATTTGTAATCTAACCAGGAGGCAGCAACTTTTCCTTAATCAACTTTAATGGAGCTCTTCTCTCATGACCATAGATCAGTTTGAATGCACTGAACCCGATAGATTCACTTAGGGAAACACTGGTAACATGCAGTAAGAAATTAATCCTTTGGCCAAATCCCGAGGGGGGAATTTGTGAGTTTGCTTTGATGGTGGTTTTGTGGGTCTGATAGTATTTGTCCAAAGCTCCCTGTGTTTGTGAAAGACTTTCTGGGGACTTCATTTGGTTTACACTCAGATTGCTGACGGTGTTGAATCCAGGACAAGTGAAAACCTGTGCTCAGTTTTCCACCTGTACCCTCTCTGGAATGGTCCTGAAAGGAGGTTCCTCTGGGAGTCAGGTTGGCACCTCCATCAGTGTGAGCACATCCTGGCGTCCTGCTGTTGTTTTCAGTAACAGTCTGACACAGTCCACTACCACTTGGCAAAGTGGGTCTTCACAAACTGCTACAGGGAGCAAAGCTGCCGCTCTCCTACCTGACACGTCCCACACTGAACAGTACGACTTCTTCCTGGGGCTGGGTCCATGTAAACTCCCTGTTTCTCCATGTCTGTGTTTCCTGTTTTCCTACACGACCTGTCAGAGGAACTTCATGTCCCCCTCCCAGTCTCCCCCGATGAGATCTGGGCCACCCAGACACAGTCTTTTTCAGCTAGGACCACTTGGGTATGTTCAGAGGAACATCTTGATTAGTGACAAAAACAAATTGCTGGAAAAGCTCAGCAGCTCTGGTGCAATCTGTGGAAAAAGATCAGCATTAATGTTTGAGGTCAAGTGACCCTTCATTGGAACCTCGTCTTGATTAGTTCTGGGCGAGTGGCTAACTGCTGCTTGGACAATCCAGCAGAAATCTCCAACCAGTGAAGGTGAAAACATCTCACTGTCCCCCTCCTGCCTGAAGGAACAGAAAATCTCCTGGTAACTACTGTCATTCATCATCTCCCTGCAAACTACTCTCTGAAAATTCTTTTGTTTAAAGACAAAAGGGGGAAAAATCCCCTCCAGAGACACAGAAGGCAAATGCTCACCAAATGTATGAAAGATTGAGAATCACTGAATCCACAAGAATGTGTCCTTGTCAGCATAAAAGGAACTATCTCCCTGATATCTGCAATCTAGGGCTGGTGCCATAACTATGCTTCACTGACATTTATATTCCTCCCCCACCCACAGCATTTATCGATTCTCTCAGTCCTGTGTATTCATTTTCCTTCATACAAACTGTTCAAGTCGCTTGAATACAAGTTCTTTCCTTTCTTATGAAGAAACTTGATTATTTTTGGCTGAATTGAACAATTAGGGTAATTCAGCTGTATCATCAAATTCTCATATTTGTGACAACTAGTCACAGAATGAGAGACTGACAGTGCTGAAAAAGACCCAGGAAGGCCGCGCAGGTTTTAACAAGCACTTTGCCATTCGAATCCCATTTTCCAGCACTTGCCCCATAGCCTGGAGGGTTTGGCATTGCAAATGCAAATCTACACCCTTCTCCAATGTGATGAGGGTTTCTGCCTCTCCCATCCAGACAGGCAGTGAGTTCTGGACTCTCACCATCCTCTGGGTGAAAATATCTTTCCTCACATCCCCCTTTAAATCTCCTGTCCCAACCTACAATCTCTGCCTCTTGGTCATTGATCATGGGGCAGAGATTGAAGGAGATCAAGGGGATAAAGTTTCTTCCTGTCTATTCCTCTCATCATTTTATACATCTCTATCCTGTTCCTCCCTCAGTCTCCACTGCACTATGGAAAACAACCAGAGTCTGTCCAATTTCTCCATCACAGAAACTCTGTGAACCACACATCGCCCTGACACACCTCTGTGAACCACACATCGCCCTGACACACCTCTGTGAACTGCACAACACCCTGACACACCTCTGTGAACCACACATCGCCCTGACACACCTCTGTGAACTGCACAACACCCTGACACACCTCTGTGAACCACACATCGCCCTGACACACCTCTGTGAACCACACATCGCCCTGACACACCTCTGTGAACCACACATCGCCCTGACACACCTCTGTGAACCACACATCGCCCTGACACACCTCTGTGAACCACACATCGCCCTGACACACCTCTGTGAACCACACATCGCCCTGACACACCTCTGTGAACCACACAACACCCTGACACACCTCTGTGAACCACACATCGCCCTGACACACCTCTGTGAACCACACAACACCCTGACACACCTCTGTGAACCACACAACACCCTGACACACCTCTGTGAACCACACAACACCCTGACACACCTCTGTGAACCACACATCGCCCTGACACACCTCTGTGAACCACACAACACCCTGACACACCTCTGTGAACCACACAACACCCTGACACACCTCTGTGAACCACACAACACCCTGACACACCTCTGTGAACCACACATCGCCCTGACACACTTCTGTGAACCACACATCGCCCTGACACACCTCTGTGAACCACACATCGCCCTGACACACCTCTGTGAACCACACATCGCCCTGACACACCTCTGTGAACCACACATCGCCCTGACACACCTCTGTGAACCACACATCGCCCTGACACACCTCTGTGAACCACACATCGCCCTGACACACCTCTGTGAACCACACATCGCCCTGACACACCTCTGTGAACCACACATCGCCCTGACACACCTCTGTGAACCACACAACACCCTGACACACCTCTGTGAACCACACATCGCCCTGACACACCTCTGTGAACCACACAACACCCTGACACACCTCTGTGAACTGCACAACACCCTGACACACCTCTGTGAACCGCACATCGCCCTGACACACCTCTGTGAACCACACATCGCCCTGACACACCTCTGTGAACCACACATCGCCCTGACACACCTCTGTGAACCACACATCGCCCTGACACACCTCTGTGAACCACACATCGCCCTGACACACCTCTGTGAACCACACATCGCCCTGACACACCTCTGTGAACCACACATCGCCCTGACACACCTCTGTGAACCACACATCGCCCTGACACACCTCTGTGAACCACACATCGCCCTGACACACCTCTGTGAACCACACAACACCCTGACACACCTCTGTGAACCACACATCGCCCTGACACACCTCTGTGAACCACACAACACCCTGACACACCTCTGTGAACTGCACAACACCCTGACACACCTCTGTGAACCGCACATCGCCCTGACACACCTCTGTGAACCACACATCGCCCTGACACACCTCTGTGAACCGCACATCGCCCTGACACACCTCTGTGAACCACACAACACCCTGACACACCTCTGTGAACCACACATCGCCCTGACACACCTCTGTGAACCACACAACACCCTGACACACCTCTGTGAACTGCACATCGCCCTGACACACCTCTGTGAACCACACATCGCCCTGACACACTTCTGTGAACCGCACAACACCCTGACACACCTCTGTGAACCACACAACACCCTGACACACCTCTGTGAACCGCACAACACCCTGATAAACCTTTTTTGCACCCTCTACATTCCTTCTACAATCTTGAATTCCAGAACTGTACACAATACTCTTAGTTGTGGTCTAACCAATGTTTTATACAGTTATAACATAACCTCCACGCCTCAGTTAATAAAGGCAAGTAACCACATTATCCACTTGTATTGCTAAGGGACTAGTGTCCAGAAACACCAAGGTCCCTCTGGTCCCCTGTGCATCCCAGGGTCCTACTGTCTATCAAGTATTCCCTTGCCTTGTTTGTCCTGTCCAAGTGAATCACCTCACATTTACCCAGATGTGGTTTTCTATTTGCCACTGACCGTCTCTATCCCCCTGTAATCCAAGGCCATCCCCCTAAAGATTAACCACCTGGTCAATTTTTGCATCATCTGCAAACTTATCGAGTAGCCCTCTGACATTCAAGTCTAAATCATTTTTATAAACCACATTATGTTTCATCAACTTAGGGATGTCTGTTTCTCACTCTGTTCTGTGAAATACATGGAACCTGCCAGTTTCCCCAGCTCAGGATTTATGACGACATTTTAATCACCGAGGAAGTGAACAGTGATGAATCGAGCTGGATTTCCATCCAAAAGAGAACCTTGTCCACCCATTGGTCTCCAATCAAGGTGGTCAATAAGAAACTCAGGGCAGCTGGAGAGTGGATCCAGTTTGATTCCTCGTTTTTAGAATTAGCCAACAGGGTATTTTCATTTCACTTTTCAAAATATTATCTTTGCAGTATCTTTGTTCTCATTTAGGTTGTGTCTGTCTGTTTTGAAATTAAAAGGAGACATAGTTCTCATTCTGGATTCTAGCTCAGACGTTCATCTGTTTTGCCACTTGTTTACAAAGATGCTTTGGTTATTAATAAAGTGATTGAATCTTTTGAAACCTTATGAAAGTCTGGTTTATTCTGTATGGCAGCAGCAAATGGAACCGATTTGCCCGTCGATTGAATCAAAACATTGATAAAGATGTGATAATAGCTCACCACATCACCTTAGAAAGCACCTTCCCAAGGGCGACCGATACATTACCCCCTTGCAGGTTCCCCTCCAGGCTACTCACCATCCAGACTTGAAAATGTGCCACTGTCCTTCAATGTCACTGGGTCAAAATCCTAGAATTCCATCCCTAAGGACATTGTGGGTCAAGCTACAGCACATGGACTGCAACTGACCATCTTCTCCAAGGGGCAACTAGGGATGGACAATAAAGACTGGCCCAGCCCTTCACACACACGTCCCATGAGTGAATAATAAAGAAAATCCAAAAGGAAGAAATGGTTGTGGAAGCAGCGGAGGTAAAAGCAGTGTAGTCTCAGTAAGATCTTTAATGTACAGGATCTGCCCTCGAACAGGCAACTCAGCTCACAGTCCCTGGTGACGGTAGATTTACATAACTCTTCATGGGTGGCAGTGGCCGAATCTTCCGACCAGCCCAGCCACCCTTCCTCTGCCAGAGGCCACTTGATGGCCGGATCCCCAGCCAGCGATTACGACCAGCTTTACCAATCACTCGCTTGTTATGGTCAACATTGGACACACGGCCGACAGTCGCTACACACGACTCGAGAACCTGAAGGGGGCAGGGGGAGCAGGAATCAGAGAACATGAGAGGGACGAGAGTGAATGTCAGGACGACGGTGAGAGAGAGACAGTGTCGGGGAGCGAGGGCAAGAGGTAGAGCAAGGGCAGCAGGGAGTGCAGGAACACAGGAAGTGAGACATGGATAGAGTGAAAGGGAGCCTTTCATAGATTCATATAGCACAGAAAAGGCCCCTCGGCCCATCAAATCTGTACTAACATAACCACCACTAAAACTGCACTCTCTCAATATCCTGCTCTTCTCCCATATCCCTGAACGTCAGGATATTTGAAATGCACATCAATATATTTTTACCAAGGTTGGTGAGGTTTCCAGTCTCTGCTACTTTCCCAGGCATTCCAGATTCCCACCACCCTGAGTGAAAAGGTTTTTGCCAAATCCTCTATGTATCTCCTGCCCCTTACCCTAACACCATGCCCTCTTGTGATTGATCCCTCAACCAAGGGGAACAGCTGCTCTCCATTCACCCTGTCCAGACCCCTCACAACCCTAACCACCTCAGTCAGGTCCCCTTAGTCTTCTCTGCTCTGCTCTAAAGAAAACAATCCAAACCTATCTTGTCTCTCCTTGTAGCTCAATGTCTCCATCGTAGGCAACATCCTGGTGAACCTCCTCTGTACCCCTGAAGTGCTATCACATCCTTCCTGTGGGGAGGTGACCAGAACTGCACAGTACTCCAGCTGTGGCCTGACCAATGCTCTGTGTAACTCCAACATTACCTCCTTGCTCTTATACTCTGCGCCATGACTGATAAAAGCAAGTGTCTCATGTGTCACCCCTATTCCCGGGCTCTGCTGAATTCCGGGATCTGCGAATAATTATCCCAAGATCCCTCTGCTCCTCTGAGCTACCCAGTGTCCTGCCATTGATTAAATACTGACTCATCCTGTTTCTCCTTCCAAAGTGAATCAGCTCACACTTATCAGGGTTAAATACCATCTGCCACTGCTCGGACCATGTAGCCCAAGCTACATATTCCTGTCACCTACAACCACTCGACCAATCTTGGTGTCATTTCCATCATATCATTTGTGTATATACCAAATACTAAGGGTCTCAGTGCTGATCCTTGTGGTATGCCACTGGACACCAGCATCCAGTCACTCACACAGCCTTCTCCCAACACCCTTTGTGTCTGATTACTCAGCCAGTTTCTGATCCATCTTGCCAAGTTTCCCTCAGTTCTGTGTACTTTAATCCCCTCAGTCTCCCGTGTGGGACTGTGTCAAAAGCTTTGCTAAAATCCAGATAAACGACATCAATTGAAATTCCCTCATCCACACTTGATCATGTTTTTAAAACATTCCAACAAATTTGTTAGACATGACCTCCCTCTGACAAAGCCATGCTGACTATCCCTAATTAACTCATGGCTTTCCAAGTGGGTATTAATTTGCTCCTTCAGAATTTTCTCCAATAGTTTCCCTATCACTGATGTGAGACTCACTGGTGTGTAATTGGTTCACTGGTTCACCTCTACCAATCCTGTTAAAAAGTGGAAGCACATCAGCCATCCTCCAGACCTCTGGCACTTTCTCTGTGGCCTGAGAGGAATTAATAATGTGTGTCAGAGCCCCTGCAATTTCCTGCATCACCTCCCACAGCAGCCTGAGATGCAATTCATCTGGGGTCACGGGGTTTTGTCTGTTCTTAAGCCCAACAGAGCCTCCAATACCTCTCCATTTCCTATGTCAAACTGTGCAAGTTCCTCACAGTCCCTTTTCCTGATTCCATACCTACATTCTCCCTTTCCAGAGTGAAGACAGACAAGAAATATTCATTCAACCCCCTTCCAATATCCTGCAGCTTCACACACAACTTGCCCCCCTTGGTTCCCTACTCTGTCCCTTGTTAACCTCTTCCCTCGAATGCATTTATAAAGGTGTCTGAGGAAGAAAGCCTTAGAGAGGGAGAGATAGACATGGGGTGAGTGTGAATGAGACATGGAGAGACAGTCCTACAGAGAGAGAATGAGGTGGGGAGGGGGTACAGAAAGGGTGTGAGGGGGGAGGGGGGTACAGAGAGCGTGTGAGGGGGTACAGAGTGCGTGTGATGGGGGAGGGTGTACAGAGAGCGTACGAGGGGGGAGGGGGTACAGAGTGCGAGAGAGGGGGGAGGGGGTACAGAGTGCGTGTGAGGGGGGGAGGGTGTACAGAGAGCGTACGAGGGGGGAGGGGGTACAGAGAGCGTGTGAGGGGGTACAGAGTGCGTGTGATGGGGGAGGGTGTACAGAGAGCGTACAAGGGGGGGAGGGGGTACAGAGTGCGAGAGAGGGGGGAGGGGGTACAGAGTGCGTGTGAGAGGGGGGAGGGGGGTACAGAGTGCGTGTGAGAGGGGGGGAGGGGGTACAGAGAGCGTGTGAGGGGGGAAGGGGGTACAGAGTGTGTGAGAGGGGGGGAGGGGGTACAAAGTGTGTGAGAGAGGGGGGAGGGGGGTACAGAGAGCGTGTGAGGGGGAAGGGGGGTACAGAGTGTGAGAGAGGGGGAAGGGGGGTACAGAGAGCGTGTGAGGGGGGAAGGGGGTACAGAGTGTGAGAGAGGGGGGGGAGGGGGTACAAAGTGTGTGAGAGAGGGGGGAGGGGGTTACAGAGAGCGTGTGAGGGGGGAAGGGGGTACAGAGAGCGTGTGAGGGGGGAAGGGGGTACAGAGAGCGTGTGAGGGGGGAAGGGGGTACAGAGTGTGAGAGAGGGGGGAGGGGGGTACAGAGAGCGTGTGAGGGGGAAGGGGGTACAGAGTGTGAGAGAGGGGGGAGGGGGTACAGAGTGTGAGAGAGGGGGGAGGGGGTACAGAGTGTGAGAGAGGGGGGAGGGGGGTACAGAGTGAGAGAGGGGGGAGGGGGTACAGAGTGCGAGAGAGGGGGGAGGGGGTACAGAGTGCGTGTGAGGGGGGGAGGGGGTACAGAGTGCGTGTGAGGGGGGAGGGGGGTACAGAGTGTGAGAGAGGGGGGAGGGGGGTACAGAGAGCGTGTGAGGGGGGAAGGGGGTACAGAGTGTGAGAGAGGGGGGGGAGGGGGGTACAAAGTGTGTGAGAGAGGGGGGAGGGGGGAGGGGGGTACAGAGTGCATGTGGGGGGGTACAGAGAGCGTGTGAGGGGAGGGGTATAGAGTGCATGTGGGGAGGAGAGGGGGTACAGAGAGCATGAGAGGGGGGAGGGGGTACAGAGAGCGTGTGAGGGGGGAGGGGGTACAGAGTGTGAGAGAGGGGGGAGGGGGTACAGAGAGCGTGTGAGGGGGGAGGGGGTACAGAGTGTGAGAGAGGGGGGAGGGGGTACAGAGAGCGTGTGAGGGGGGAGGGGGTACAGAGTGTGTGAGGGGGGGGGGGAGGGGGTACAGAGTGTGTGTGAGGGGGGAGGGGGTACAGAGAGCGTGTGAGGGGGAGGGGGGTACAGAGTGCGAGAGAGGGGGGAGGGGATACAGAGTGCGAGAGAGGGGGGAGGGGGGTACAGAGTGCGAGAGAGGGGGGAGGGGGTACAGAGTGTGTGTGAGGGGGGAGGGGGTACAGAGTGCGAGAGAGGGGGGAGGGGGTACAGACAGCGTGAGAGGGGGGAGGGGGGTACAGACAGCGTGAGAGGGGGGAGGGGGTACAGAGTGCGAGAGAGGGGGGAGGGGGGTACAGAGTGCATGTGGGGGGGGTACAGAGTGTGTGTGAGGGGGGAGGGGGTACACAGAGTGTGTGTGAGGGGGGAGGGGGTATACAGAGTGTGTGCGAGGGGGGAGGGGTACAGAGAGCGTGTGAGGTGGGAGGGGGGTACAGAGAGCGTGTGAGGGGGGGAGGGGTACAGAGAGCGTGAGAGGGGGTATACAGAGTGTGTGTGAGGGGGGAGGGGGTACAGAGAGCGTGTGAGGGGGGAGGGGGTACAGAGAACGTGTGAGGGGGAGGGGTACAGAGAGCGTGAGAGGGGGTATACAGAGTGTGTGTGAGGGGGGAGGGGGTACAGAGAGCGGTGTGAGGGGGGAGGGGGTACAGAGAACGTGAGAGGGGGGAGGGGTACAGAGAGCGTGAGAGGGGGGAGGGGGTACAGAGAGCGTTTGAGGGGGGGGGGTATACAGAGTGTGTGTGAGGGGGGAGGGGGTACAGAGAGTGTGAGAGGGGGGAGGGGTACAGAGAGCGTGAGAGGGGGAGGGGTACAGAGAGCGTGAGAGGGGGGAGGGGGTATACAGAGCGTGTGTGAGGGGGGAGGGGGTACAGAGAGTGTGAGGGGGGAGGGGGTACAGAGAGCGTGAGAGGGGGGAGGGGGTACAGAGAGCGTGAGAGGGGGGAGGGGTACAGAGAGCGTGTGAGGGGGGAGGGGGTACAGAGAGTGTGAGGGGGGAGGGGGTA
>NC_092741.1:4520955-4594703 GCF_047496795.1 Chiloscyllium punctatum
TTTGTCCCACTGAGGCAAGGTAGGGATGGGAGGGTGAAGGAACCTTGGCTAACAAGGGATGTGGAACATCTAGTCAAGAGGGAGAAGGAAGCTTACTTCAGGTTGAGGAGGCAAGGATTCAGACAGGTCTCTACAGGGTTACAAGGTATTCAGGAAGGAGCTGAAGACTGGACTTAGGAGAGCTAAAAGGGGGCATGAAAAAACTTTTGGGGGTAGGATTAAGGAAAACCCAAGGCAGTCTACACTTACGTGAGGAACACAGGATGGCCAGAGTGAGGGTAGGGTCAATCAGGGATAGTGGAGGGAACTTGTGCCTGGAGTCGAAGATAGTAAAGGATGTTCTTACTGAATACTTTGCTTCAGTATTCACTACTGAGAGGGACCTTGTCTTTTCCGAGGACAGTGTGAAACAGGCAGAGACACTCAAACAGGTTGATGTTAAGAAGGAGGATGTGCTGGAAATTTTGAAAAACGTGAAGATAGACAAGTCCCCTGGGCCAGACGGGAGCTACCCAAGTTCCCCACGGGAAGGGAGGGAAGAGATTGCTGCACCTTTGGTGATGATCTTTGCGTCTTCACTGTCCACTGGAGTAGTAGCAGATGATTGGAGGACGGCAAATGTTACTCCCTTGTTCAAGAAAGGGATTAGGGATAATCCAGGGAATTACTTCGATGGTGGATAAATTATTGGAGAGGATTTTGAGAGACAGGTTTAAGATTATTTGGAAAAGCATAATTTGATTAAAAGCATAGCTTTGTGAGCGGCAGGTCCTGCCTCGCAAACCTTATTGAATTCTTTGAGGATGTGACAAATCACATTGATGAAGGTAGAGCAGTGGGTGTGGTATGCATGGGTTTTAGCAAGGTGTTTGATTGTGAATGAGCCTACCATGGGGAACCCAAAGTAGGAAGGCATAGGATACAGGGAAATCTGTCTGGGAAACAATGAGGACTGCAGATGCTGGAGATCACAGTCGAGAGTAAGGTGCTGGAAAAACACAGCCGGTCAGGCAGCATCCGAGGAGCAGGAGAATCAATGTTTTGGCCTTAAGCCCTTTATCAGGAAGGAAGGGCTTTTGCCTGAAGCATAGATTCTCCTGCTCCTTGGATGCTGTCTGACCTGCTGTGCTTTTTCAGCACTACACTCGCGAGGGAAATCTGGCTGTCTGAGTAGATTATATTAGATTCCCTACAGCATGGAAACAGGCCCTTTGGCCCAACAAGTCCACAATGACTGCCCGAAGAGTAACCCACCCAGACCCATTCCCCGACATTTACCCCTGACTAACGTATCTAACACTATGTAAAACCCCACCAACTCCCACAGCTACCGGGATTATACCCCTTCCCACCCTACCTCTTGCAAAAATGCCATCCCATATTCCCAATTCCTCCGCCTCCGCCGTATCTGCTCCCAGGAGGACCAGTTCCACCACAGAACACACCAGATGGCCTCCTTCTTTAGAGACCGCAATTTCCCTTCCCACGTGGTTAAAGATGCCCTCCAACGCATCTCATCCACATCCCGCACCTCCGCCCTCAGACCCCACCCCTCCAACCGTAACAAGGAGAGAACCCCCCTGGTGCTCACCTTCCACCCTACCAACCTTCGCATAAACCAAATCATCCGCCGACATTTCCGCCACCTCCAAACAGACCCCACTACCAGGGATATATTTCCCTTCCCTCCCCACCCCTTTCCACCTTCCGCAAAGACCGTTCCCTCAGTGACTACCTGGTCAGGTCCACGCCCCCCTACAACCCACCCTCCCATCCTGGCACTTTCCCCTGCCACCGCAGGAACTGTAAAACCTGTGCCCACACCTCCTCCCTCATCTCCATCCAAGGCCCTAAAGGAGCCTTCCACATCCATCAAAGTTTTACCTGCACATCCACTAATATAATTTATTGTATCCGTTGCTCCCGATGCGGTCTCCTCTACATTGGGGAGACTGGGCGCCTCCTAGCAGAGCGCTTTAGGGAACATCTCTGGGACACCCGCACCAATCAACCACACCGCCCCGTGGCCCAACATTTCAACTCCCCCTCCCACTCTGCCGAGGACATGGAGGTCCTGGGCCTCCTTCACCGCCGCTCCCTCACCACCAGACGCCTGGAGGAAGAACGCCTCATCTTCCGCCTCGGAACACTTCAACCCCAGGGCATCAATGTGGACTTCAACAGTTTCCTCATTTCCCCTCCCCCCACCTCCAACCTTCCAGCTCAGCACTGTCTCCATGACCTGTCCTACCTGCCTATCTTCCTTTCCACCTATCCACTCCATTCACCTCTCTGACCTATCACCTTCATCCCCACCCCCATTCTCACATTGAACTCTTTGCTACCTTCCCCCACCCTCCTCTCTGACCTGTCACCTCCATCCCCACCCCCCCCCCCCCCAACATTTATCTCTCCACTCTGCAGGCACCCTGCCTCTATTCCTGATTAAGGGTTTTTGCCTGAAACGTTGATTTTCCTGCTCCTCGGATGCTACCTGGCCTGCTGTGTTTTTCCAGCAACATTCTAATCTAGACTCTATCTAACACTACAGGCAATTTAGCATGGCCAATTCACCTGACCTGCGCATCTTTGGACTGTGGGAGGAAACCGGAGCACCCGGAGTAAACCCACACAGACACGGGGAGAATGTGCAAACTCCACACAGACAGTCGCCCCGAGGCAGGATTCAAACCTGGGACCCTGGCTCCGTGAGGCAGCGGTGCTAACCACTGAACCAACATGCCGCTGTCTGGATACAGAATTGGCTGTCCCATAGAAGGCAGAGGGTGGTGGTAGGTGGAACGTATTCAGCCTGGAGTTCGGTGACTGGCGGCGTTCCGCAGGGATCGGTTCTGGGACCTCTGCTCTTTGTGATTTTTATAAATGACTTGGATGAGGAAGAGAAAGGGTGGGTTAGTAAGTTTGCCGATGACACAAAGGTTGGTGGAGTTGTGGATAGTGTGGAGGGCTGTTGTAGGTTGCAACGGGACATTGACAGGATGCAGAACTGGGCTGATAAGTGGCAGATGGAGTTCAACCTGGAAAAGTGTAAAGTGATTCATTTTAGAAAGTCGAATTTGAATACAGAATACGGGGTTAAAGACAGGATCCTTGGCAGTGTGGAGGAACAGGGGGATCTTGGGGTCCATGTTCGTAGATCCCTCAAAGTTGCCACCCAAGTTGTTAGGGCTCTAAGAAGGCATACGGTGTGTTCGCCTTCATTAGAGGGGGATTGAGTTTAAGAACCACGAGGTTATGCTGCAGCTCTATAGAGCCTTGATTAGACTACATTTGGAACGTTGTGTTCAGTTCTGGTCGCCTCATTATAGGAAGGATGTTGAAGCTTTAGAGAGGGTGCAGAGGGGATTTACCTGGATGCTGCCTGTACTGGAGAGTGTGTCTTATGGTGAAAGGTTGAGGGAGCTAGGGTTTTTCTGATTGGAGTGTACAATGGATAGAGGTGTACAAGATGTTGAGGGGCATAGATAGAGTGGATAGCCAGAGACTTTTTCCCAGGACAGAAATGGCCATCACGAGGGGGCATCATTTTAAGGTGATTGGCAGAAGGTTTAGGAGCGATGTCAGAGGTAGGTTCTTTACACAGAGAGTGGTGAGTGCATAGAATGCACTGTCAGTGGTGGGAGTAGACTCAGAGACGTTGGGGACATTTAAGCACCTCTTGGATAAGCACATGGACGATAGCACAATGAAGGGGATGTAGGTTCGTTTGATCTTAAAGTAGGATAAAAGGCTGGCACAACATTGAGGGCTGAACGGCCTGTACTGTGCTGTTCACTCCCTCTGTGCCGTGCTCCCTCCGCACCCACCCTCCGACGGCACCGCGCTCCCTCCGCGCCCACCCTCCAATGGCACCGCGCTCCCTCCGCGCCCACCCTCTGACGGCGCCGCACTCCCTCCGCGCCCACCCTCCGACGGCGCTGCACTCCCTCCACGCCCACGCTCCTTCTGCGCCCACCCTCCGACAGCGCCGCGCTCCCTCCGCGCCCACCCTCCGACGGCACCGCGCTCCCTCCGCGCCCACCCTCCAATGGCACCGCGCTCCCTCCGCGCCCACCCTCTGACGGCGCCGCACTCCCTCCGCGCCCACCCTCTGACGGCGCCGCACTCCCTCCGCGCCCACCCTCCGACGGCGCTGCACTCCCTCCACGCCCACGCTCCTTCCGCGCCCACCCTCCGAAGGCGCCGCGCTCCCTCCGCGCCCACCCTCCGACGGCGCCGCGCTCCCTCCACGCCCACGCTCCTTCCGCGCCCACCCTCCGACAGCGCCGCGCTCCCTCCGCACCCACCCTCTGACGGCGCCGCACTCCCTGCACGCCCACCCTCCGACAGTGTGGCACTCCCTGGGCACTGACCCTGACAGTGCAGTACTGACATTGTCTAACCAGCAGTGCCCCTTTGAACTGGAGTTCTCGGAGCGTGTGACATACCGGTGTGGTCGCGGCCCCCAGTCTTTCTGACTCCGATGGGCCGCACTGTATACTTGCTCCTGTCTAACCAGTTGTATTTGTTGTTGGCCAGGCTGCTGGAAGTGTGCAGCCTGCAGTGGGACTGCCAGCCAGGTTTTCCAGAGCTGCAGCTGACAGTCCTAGCAGCCAGGGAGGAGGCCAGTCGGATTGGCTCCCAAAGACGGGCAGTCGCTCGGAGCAGACTCTGAGCCTGAGGAAGAGCTGGAGACACAGTAAGCCTCGTGAATCCATGACGGAGTGCAGCTCCTGCCATAATGTTGGTTCACAGCTGGGCTCGTCCCTGGATATGAGAGAAGAGTTAGTGGTAGAAGGTCCACATCCCAGCTCTCACTCACATCCCACAGCACAGCGTCCAACAGAGAAACTACTGCATTCCTACAGCCACTCCTTATTCCCTCCTTTCCTTCACCCCACAAACTGAATTTCAGTTTATAGAATAGTCTACACCTCTTCTTCCTGCCACACTGCATAACCTGGCACTTTCCCCACAGTGTATTCTATCTACCACTCTCCCAGACTGTCCAAATCCTTCTGCAGCCTCTCGCTTCCTCAACATTTCTGTCCCTCCAGCTAGCTTTGTCACATGAAAACTTAGCAACAGTGTCCTCGGTTCCTTCGTCCAGGCCATTAATATATAATAGGAACCCCACTAGTCACCAGCTGCCATTCTGAAAAAGACCCTGTTATCCCCACTATGTGCCTTACATAAGTCAGCCAATCCTCTATCCAAGCCTTGATCTAACCCCATATCTCATTTAGTAGCCTTCTGTGCTTCACCCTTATCAAACGCCTTCTGGAAATCCAAACAGATCACATCCACCAGCTCTCCTTTGTCTAGCTTGTTTGTTATTTCTGCAAGGAATTCTGGCATATTCGTTAGGCATGGCCTCACCTTGAGGAAGCTGTGCTGACCTTCACCTGCACTTCCAAATACTTTGTAATCTCATCCTTAACAATGCACAAGGACACCCAGATCCCTCTGCACTGAAGCACTCTGAGGTTTCTCAGAAGACAGTCTGGATGTGGAATGAACTGCCAGAGGAAGTGACAGATGCAGGTATAATTACCACATTTAAAAGACATTTGCACAATTACATGAATAGGAAAAGTTGAGAGAGATACTGGCCCAATGCTGGCATGTGGGACTAGTTTAGTTAGCATGGACAAATTGGACTGTGCTGTATGACTCCATGACTATAAATTGCTTTTCATTCATCCAACTAAAATGGATAATCCCTTACTACATCTGCTAAATTTGGCCCCATTCACCTAACCATATTATACCCATGCATTAATTTATTTCAGCATTGCAACTTACATTCTCACCTATTTTCAAGTCCGTTGTAAATTTGTCTATAGTACGTGTTGTCCCGGCATCCAACTCATCGATTGGAAATAGTTAGTTCGTGCCTGAGGACTGAACCCTGTGGTACCCCACTCGTTACAGCTTACCTACCACTTAGAGTCATAGAGATGTACAGCAGGGAAACAGACCCTTCGGTCCATCCTGTCCATGGTGTCCAGGTGTCCCACCCCAGTGTAGTCCCACCTGCCCAGGCCCAGGCCCAGACCCAGACCCTTCCTGTTCATACCCCCATCCAGATGCCTGTTGAATGTTGTAATTGTACCACATCCTCTGACAGTTACCCTGTGTCCAACCAAATAGATGCCCCCTGACCCTGGGTGACCTCCGCAGTGACCCCTGACATTCCCCCCTCAATCCCTCCCCCATTCACACCCTGTACCTCCCCCACTCCCCACTCACTGACTTACCGTCAGCCTGTTGTCGCGGCCTCACGTCGTCACTTCCGGCGACACCAGATGACGTCAGGTTTCCCCGTGGCCCCGCCCACCTGACGTCAGCTGGCCGCAGGGGATGCTGGGGCGGGCTGCCATCTTTGATTCCGGGAGAGACAACAACAACAACAACAAGGAGGAGGAGAGCGCCGGCGGTAAGTCCGGGGTCCGGGGTCCGGGGTCCGGACACTGTGAGGCGGCGGAACCTGCTCCCTGTGAGCGGAGGGGAATAACCTGCTCCCTGTGAGCGGAGGGGAATAACCTGCTCCCTGTGAGGAGAAGGTTGGCCGTTTGGCAGAAAACAACAGGATTAAGGAGCGGATTGAATAATAATTTAGATAAATATTTGTGTGTGGGGGGTTAATACAGGGGCTGGTCCAGACAGGATGGGCCGAATGGTCTGGTGTGTGCTGTCATGCTCCTGTCAGTGTCTATATTCATTAATAGAGATGTGAGGTTTGGTAAAGGATCGTCACCTTGGCTTTGTCATCCCGAACAAACCTTTTTGAGAAGGTGGTGACCAGGTTTGTAGATGAGGACAGCCCAGTTGATCTGGGTTTGAGTGAGGCCTTTAACAAGGTCCCACAGGGGAATCTGATCAAGAAGGTTCAGGCTGATGGGATTCAGGATTGTCTCAGAGACAGAGGGTGGTGGTAGGAGGCTGTTTGTGTGACTGGAGCCCAGTGTGCGGTGGTGGCCCAAGGACTACCTTATTGTACTTGATATACATAAACCAAGTCCAAGTATTTGTAGGAGACGGTAAGTTAGTTTGTGGATGACATAGAGGTTGGGATGGGGGTTGACAATGAGGAAGGAGGTTTCCGATTACAGGAGGATATTGACAGTTTTTACTGTCCCCGGTTATGGGACTACTATTTGACAACCCACGGATTACTCCTCCTTCTGTCCCTTGACATTTCTTATTTCTACACAGACAGATTCAACAGCCTGATCTCCAGTGTCTATATCATTTCTCACTGCATCACTGATCCCACCCTTTACCAGCAAAGCTACCTTACCTTCTTTTCCTTCCTGTCTGTCATTCTGAAACACTGATTATTCTTGGATATTCAAATCAGGTCTCCCAATCTTTATGGTACACCACTCGTCATAGGCCTCCAGTCTGAAAAAAACCCTCCACCACCCTCAGTCTCCTACCTTTGAGCCCTTCTAACAGCTCCGTTGTGCCCAAAGAGGATTTGAAATTTGGGTCAAGGCCCCTGTAATTTCATCCCTCACCTCCCACAGCAGCCTGGGATACAATTGATCCAAACCTGGGGAACCTATCCACTTTTAACTTGCCAATAACTCCAAAACTTCCTCACTCCCAATGTCAAACTGTTCAAGATCCTCTGTCCCCCTTCTCCAATTCTGTACCTACATCCCCCTCCTCTTCCTGTCGAGTAAAGCCAGATGTCAAGTATAAAACCGTACCAATGTCCTGTGGCTCCAAGCGCAGATTACTCCCTTGGTCCATAACAGACCCTCCTCATTCCCTGGTTATCCTCTTCCTCCATATACTTATAGAATATCTTGAATTCTCCCTAATCTTATGTATCAGTGTTTTCTCATGCCCCCTCTTTGCTCTCATCATTGCTTTTTTGAGTTTGCCCTGCACTTTCTCTATTGTTTTGCCCCCTTCTTGGCTCTCTTTTTCTTTTTATCCAGTTCTGAAGATCAGGTTTCTCTGGGCTTGTTGCTCCTACGTTTCACTCTTGAGTTTGATTTATTGTTGTTACGTGTACTGAGACACAGTGAAAAGGATTGTTCTGTGTGCTATACAGATTGGTCATACCATACAAAGTGCATCAGGTAAAATTCCCCTAATATAATTATGCTTATATTGTTTACACCCCTCAGTGGATTGTCCTCAGCGTGGTTCAGTTGAACCGAAGGGTCAGTTTACATGCTCTAAGACTCTCTGGCTCTGTAATGGTGTCTATAATACACTTATAAAAATGTGACTGCTTCCTGTTTGATCCTAAACTCTACCCACAAACCCTGATTCAAAAACCCTTCTTGGATATTGTTTAGATTAGATTAGATTAGATTAGATTACTTGTCTGTCCTCACTACAGTAAATGACTCCTTAATTACTGATGTGACACCACCACCTCTGTTACACCCTCCCTGACCTACCTGAAGATTCAATATTCCAGACTGTTGAGTTGCCAGTCCTGCTGCTTCCTTGTTCCCATCTGTCTCCTGCCCTTGTCCTTCCAGATGATAGTGGTTGTGGGTTTGGAAAGTACTGCCTAAGTAAATTTGGTGAATTTCTGACATGGGAAACGGCTTATATTTAATCTAGATTGCCTAGTTGGAGATTTCCCCTGGGGGAAACATCCACCCTGTCAAACCCCCTTAGGATCTTCTGTTGAAATAAGATCATCTCTCATTCTTCTAACTTCCAATGAATATAGGCACAGCCTTCTCAACTTTATCTCAGTAGACATCCCTTCATCCCTGAATCAACCTTCTTTGAATTGCTTCCAAGGACTGTATTCGGTACTGCAGGTGTATGCTCACCAACGCCCTGTACAGTTGTAGCAAGGCTCTCATTATCCATTTCCCATGCAATCAAAACCAACATTCCATTTGCCTTCCTCAATTGCTCCTGTTCCTGCATGGTGTTTTTGTGAATTACATACCAGGACGGCTAGAACTCTGTATGCTGCTATATTCTGCAGTCTCTCTATTTCAACAATCTCCTGCTTTTATGTTTTTTTTCCTACCCCATATGAGGGAAACCTCATATTATCCTCCCATCAGCCAGACACTTGCCCACTCATTTAAGATGTCTATATTTCTTTGTACGCCCTATGTGTCATACAGATGTACAGCACAGAAACCTATCCTTCGGTCCAACTCGTCCATGCTGACCAGATATCCAAAATTAATCTAGTCCCGTTTGACAGTATTTGGCCCATATCCCTCTAAACCCTTCCTATTCATATACCCATCCATATGCCTTTTAAATGCTGTAATTGTACCAACTGCCATCACTTCCTTTGGCAGCTCATTCCATACACATACCACCCTCTGTGTGAAACAGTTGCCCCTTAGGTCTCTTTTATATCTTTCCCCTCTCACCCTAAATCTATGCCCTCTAGATCAGGACTTCCCCCACCCCAAGGAAAAGACCTTGTCTATTTATCCTATCCATGCCCCTCATGATTTTATAAACCCCTTTAAGGTCACCCCTCAGTCTACAACACTCCAGGGAAAACAGCCCCAGCCTGTTCAGCCTCTCCCTATAGCTCAAACCCTCCAACTCTGGTAACAACCTTGTAAATCCTTTCTGAACCCTTTCAAGTTTCACAACATCTTTCCTATATTAGGGAGACCAGAATTGCGCACAGTATTCCAATAGTGGCCAAACCAATGTTCTGTACAGTCACAACGCAACTTCCCAACTCCTGTACTCAATGCACTGACCAATAAAGGCAAGCATACCTAATACCTTCACTATCCTATCTATCTATGACTCAATTTTCAAGGAACTATGAACCCTCACTCCAAGGTCTCTTTGTTCAGCAACACTCCCTAGGACCTTACCATGAAGGGTATAAGTCCCTGATTTGCCTTTTCAAAATGCATCACCTCACCTTCTCAACTTACTATTTGTCAGAATATGAACTGGACTATCCATATAAATACTGTGGTTTCAAAAGCAAGTCAGAGGCTAGAAATCCTGCAGTGAGTAACTCGCTTCCTGACTCCACACTTGCCTGGATGGTTGCAGATACAACAACATTCAAGGAACTTGACACCACATCCACAAACATCCACTCCCTCCCCCATCGACGCTCAGTAGCAGCCGTGTGTACTATCCACAAGATGCACTACAGAAATTCACCAAAGATCCTCAGACAGCACTTTCCAAACCCACGACCACTTTCACCCAAAAGGACAAGGGCAGCAGATACATGGGAACATCACCCCCTGCAGGTTCCCCTCCAAGCCACTTATTATCCTCACTTGGAAATATATCGGCATTTCTTCAGTGTCACTGGGTCACTAACGTTGTGGGTGTACTTAGCCCAACCCAAGATTGCAACCAATAAAGGTGAATGGACAATAACTACTGGTGCAGTCAGCAATGCCCATGTCATGAGTGGATAAACAGCTTGCTTTTCTATGTGTCTTGGTCCTGTCAACAAATGTAGTTATGGTACAAATTGCATTTGAGAAATTTAAGATGTTTTTCAGGTTGGAACTAGGTAGAGTCATAGGGTCATACAGCACAGAGTCAAACTGGTCTATTCTGACCAGAATGTCCATCCACTCTAACCCCATTTCCCTGCACTTGGCCCAATCTTATGAATCCTTCCCTATCCGTGTATTTGTATAAATGCCTTTTAAATGTTGTTAATGTACCCGCCTCACCCACATCCACTGGCAGCTCATTCCATATGTGCACCACCCTCTGGGTTAAAAAGTTGCCCCTCAGGTTCCCTTTTATTCTTTCCCCTCGAACCTTAAACTGATGCCCTCTAGTCCTCGATTCCCCAACCCTGGGAAACAGACTGGGTGCATTCACCCGTCCAGCCTCTCGTTATCTTATACAGCCCTATAGGGTCCCTCCTCAGTCTCCTACACTCTAAGGAAAAAAAATCCTAGCTTGTCCAACCTCTCTCTATAACTCAGACCATTGAGTCCTGGCATCATCCTGGTAAATTTCTTCTGTACTCTTTCCAGTTTAACAACATCCTTCCTGTAGCAAGGTGACCAAATCTGAACACAATACTCCAAGTGCATCCTCACCAACATCCTGTACAACTGCAACATAACTTCCCAACTTCTATACTCGATGCCCTGACTGTTGAAGGCCAGTGTGCCCAAAGCCACCTTCACGGCCCTGTCTACCTGGGAACTCCCAGGTCCCTCTGTTCCACTGCACTCCTTAAGGATCTACCATTCACCATGAAACTCCTACCTTGACGACTTCCCAAAATGCAAGACCTCCCTCTTATTGATATTAAACTCTATTTGCCATGTCTCAGCCCACTTCCCAGCTGATCAAGGTCCTGCTGCAATTTCTGATCATCTTCCTCACTCTCCATGATTCTGGATGTTTTAGTGTCATCTGTAAACTTACTAATCAAGCCTTGGACATTCTCATCCAAATCTTTGATATCGATAACAAACAGTAATGGGCCCAGCACGACCCCTGAGGCACTCCCATTAGTCACAGGCCTCCAGTCCAACAAGCATCCTTCCACGATTACCCTCTGCATCCCACCATCAAACCAATTGTGTATCCAATTTGTCGGCTCCCCCTAGATTCCATGGATCTAACCTTTCAGAGCAACCTACCATGTAATTGGATAGGTTTGAGGAACCAGTGTTAGACTATAGGTGCAGGAGCAGGCCATTCAGCCCTTCGAGTTGTAATTTCACAAAACATTGATAAGGTACCATCTGAAGGGTTAGTTTCTGAAGTCCTGCTGATGAGATGGGGTAATATAGGAATATGGATTGAGAATTTGTTAACAGGCACAAAGCAGACAGTGGAAGTGAACGGGATATGCTCAGGTTAGCATTTTGCATTTTACGGGATACTGCGCTGATCAGTACCCAGGCCTCATCTATTTACCTGCTCAGTAACAAAGGGTGGGGGAAGGGATTGTGTGTCCTTGTGGTGACTTTTGCTGCAAATATAAAGCTAGATGAGAAATATGGAACATTGTTAGTTGCTATAAAGGGTTATCAGGAGCTTAAATGCATGACCATGAACATGGTCAATTGAATATGATCAGTACGAAAGGGGAAAGGCAGGTTCTGTTTCCATGGTGAGAGTCTGGAAAGCAGGAGGAAGATTGAGAGTGTTTGGAATCTTCTGTCCTGTTCCAGTACTGAATCATTTAAGGACGAGATCAATTAATCAACAGATTTTTTTGATGCTAACGAATATGGAAATGAGTAGAAAACAGGGCATAACCTTTTTAAAGGAAGAGACTTGAAGGAGTGAATGATTTATTCTTATTCCTTCGGATCTTATTCCTGTCCCTGGCAAGTGTCTGAGGCAGACCCTGCCTTGGCCAAGCTGGTGTTGTATTTGAGCTTAAGATAAGCTTTCACACCAAGGCCAGGACAGAATTAGCGGGAACAGTCTGTGAACAGGCAACTCTGTGATAGGGAGGTCACCTGAGAGAATGTACTTCAGGCTCAACTAAATGTTACTCCTACATTTTGACTGAAAAGTTATTCTTAGAATCTTGACATTGAACGTATGCTGTATATGTTTGTGCCAGGGTTACAGGAATTGCTATATGGAGCTTCGTGTACTGAATTAGCCAAGTAGGAAGCTTGAAGAACACAGCAAGGCAGGCAGCATCAGGAGGTGGAGAAGGCAATGTATCGGGTATAACCCTTCAGGACTGGGGGTAGGGGTAGCGGGGGCTACAGATAAAGAGACTCTCTCTCTGCTGGAGGTGCTGGTTGAATGCTGCCTGTCTGTTGTTTTTTCCCTGTCAGAGCCTGATCTGCTGTGTTTTTCCAGCACCACACTCTTGACTCTGATCTCCACCATCTGGAGTCCTCACTTTCTCCGAGAGTGCATGTTGTATTGTGTCTGTAAAACGGTCGTTCGTCTTGGTTCTCTGTGACTGCCTCAAACTGAGCATCGGAGCTTTCACATTCAGTCTCTCTCTTACTCCCTCTCGCTGCTTCAGCTCTCTGCTAGCTGGGTACAGAAACCTTCCTGACAGTATACTCCCCATCCCCTCCCTTTCCTCCCCATCACCGTTCCCCATACCCCTCACCATCCCCCCTCTTCCCCCTCCCCCTTTCTCCCCATCCCTTTCCACTCCTCCCTTTCTTACCCTCCCCTCCCAGTCAGTGTTTCCGTGTTGTTTTTGGAAATCTGCTGTCAACAGCAATTAAACTGGGCTGCGGAACATTCCAGAAGATGGGAAGTGTTGTCTGCAGTGCGGAGAATTGGTTGCTGTCTTACACAAAGAGACTGCAGAGCAGTGTACCGTGGTTTAATCCAGCCTTCTGAATTTCACACCCAGGTACGGGGAACATGCAAACAAGTTTCTTGCTGCATTTCACCCTCTCCTTTTAGTTTTACATCTTTGAAAATTACTGATTAGAACCTGCAAACATTTGGGTCCAAATGTGAAAGTCAGTTGTGTTTTCCCCAGATGCTCATCGTTATTTATGTTCAATGTTGAAATTGTCTCAGTTTGGGATTGTGATGACAATGTGACAGCACAGATTGGTCTGGGATCGAGTGGATACGTGCTCACATTTAGAAGTATTGGTGAAATGTGAGCTAGTTGTGATAGACAGGTTCAGAGAGTGGTTAATAAAGCATTTTTAAATTTATTCTTTCGTGGGAGAGGTGCATCGGTACCAAGTATAAATAGACAAAGTCTCTTCCTTGGGGTCGGGGAGTCCAGAACTAGAGGGCATAGGTTTAGGGTGAGAGGGGACAGATATAAAAGAGACCTAAGGGGCAACTTTTTCACACAGAGGGTGGTACGTGTATGGAATGAGCTGCCAGAGGATGTGGTGGAGACTGGTACAACTGCAACATTTAAGAGGCATTTGGATGAGTTTGGAGGGATATGGGCCGGGTGTGGGCAGGTGGGACTAGATTGGGTTGGGATATCTGGTCGGCATGGACAGGTTGGACCGAAGCGGCTGTTTCCGTGCTGTACATCTCTATGAATCTAAGCCCACCATTTTGTGTATTGCCCATCCCTATTTACCCAGGTGGTAGTCCAGTGCCACCACATTGCTGGGGGTTGAGAATCATTTCTGTAGCGCAGACCAGGTAGGAATGGTAAAAACAATGACTGCAGATGCTGGAAACCTGATTCCTGATGAAGGGCTTTTGCCCGACACGTCGATTTTGAAGCTACTTGGATGCTGCCTGAACTGCTGTGCTCTTCCAGCACCACTAATCCAGGTAGGAATGGTAGTTTTCTTCCCTAAAGAACATTAGTGAACCAGATGGGTTTGTACAAAAGGAAAACAGCATCCTAGGCTTTATTAACAAGGAAATAAAGTATAAAAGGACAGCAATTATATGCAATGTGATTAAAACACTGGCTCAGCTGTAGCTAGTGCATTGCATCCAGCCTAGGAACCACATCTTGTAAAGGTTGTGAAAGCTTTCTAAAGCAGACAAAGGATTGACGGGAATGGTTCCAGTGTGAAGAGCTTCACTTCCAGAGGCTGGAGAAGCTGGCTGTGTTCTCCTTAGAGGGAGGGATGTTGGCAAGAAATTTGATTGAGGTGCTCAAAATCATGAGGGGTGTGGTTGGTGTAGACCGGCAAAACTTGTTCCCATTGAGAAACAAAGAACACAGGTTTAAGCTGATTGGAAAAGAACAGTGGTGACACTGTGTAACTGTTTCACACAGTGAATGGGTAAGACCCAGAATGCACTGCCAGGAGTGTGGTGAAGGTACATTCAAAAAGGAATTGGATAGATTCAGAGATGTACAGCCCAGAAACAAACCCTTCGGTCCAACCTGTCCATGCTGACCAGATAACCAAACTCGATCTAGTCCCACCTGCCAACACCCGGCCCATATCCCTCCAAATCCATCCTATTCATATACCCATCCAAATTCCATTTAATTGCTGTAATTGTACCAGCCTCCACCACTTCCTCTGGCAGCTCTTTCCATACGCGTACCACCCTCTGCATGAAAAGGTTACCCCTTAGGTCTCTTTTATCTTTTCCCCCCTCACCCTAAACCTATGCCCTCTAGTTCTGGACTCCCCCACCCCAGAGAAAAGACTTTGTCTATTTATCTTACCAGTGTCCCTCATGATTTTTTAAATCTCTATAAAATCCTCAGCCTCTGATGCTCTCAATGTTCAGCCTGTCCCCATAGCTTACACCCTGGCAACATCCTTGTAAATCTTTTCTGAACCCTTTCAAGTTTCACACCGTCCTTCCGATAGGAAGGAGACTAGAATTGCACACAATATTCCAACAGTGGCCTAACCAATGTCCTGTACAGCCGCAACATGACCTCCCAACTCCTGTACTCAATACTCTGACCAATAAAGGAAAGCATGCCAACTTGACCTCCCAACTCCTGTATTGGTTGCACTGACTAATAAAAGCAAACAGACCCAGCGCCGCCTTCACTATCCTATCTATTTGGGACTTTGTTTTCAAGGAGCTATGAACCTGCACTCCAAGGTCTCTTTGTTCAGCAACACTCCCTAGGACCTTACCATTAAGTGTAGAAGTCCTGCTAAGATTTGCTTTCCCGAAATGCAGCACCTCGCATTTATCTGAATTAAACTCCATCTGCCACTTCTCAGCCCATTGGCCCATCTGGTCCAGATCCTGTTGTAATCTGAGATAACTGTCCACTACACCTCCAAGTTTGGTGTCATCTGCCAACTTCCTAACCAAACCTCCTACTTTATTATTATGTTGTTATTGGATAGTAATTAGGGTAGGCAATGGCCTCATGGAATGATTGCTGGACTGTTAATCCTGGGCTCCCAGGTTCGAATCCTACCACAGCCGATGGTGCAATTTGAATTCAATAAAAAAATCTGGGCTCAAGAGTCTTATGATGACCATGAATCTATTGTTGATTGTTGGAAAATCCCATCTGGGCCACTAATGTCCTTTAGGGAAGGAAACCACCATCCCCACCAGGCCTGGCCTAAATGTGACTCCAGACCCACAGCAACGTGGTTGGCTCTTTACTGTCCTCTGGACAATTAGGGATAGGTAATAAATGTTAAACTAGCCAGTGACTGCCTCATCCCCGAATGAATAATCTGAAAAAAGGACAAAGGCAGTGGTACAAGCTGGATGGTGTCCTAACTAACTGGCTCACTCTTCTGGAAGCTGAGCACAATATTCCCAGAGGCTTCACAGGTGTGAGAAACCTCAGTTAATCTGTCCAAATTCCCCCCCCCCCCCCAGGTTAGCTGACCGATGAATTTACGTTAAAAGCGAATACTCACCCGGATTTTGCATGAACAAATACGCTTTAACCAAAGGCAATGATGAAATATAAATTGTTAACATATAACTCTACGGCTTAAAGTCTATCCTTTCTTTAAAACCCCCTCCCAAACAGACAGATGTGAACATTAAGGGTGGGAAAGACAATGAAGGGTTCAGGGAAAGACTGCAATAAGACCAGCTGTGACCACAGGATTCACTGAGCTGTTTCTTTCTCATCCTTTCCCAATTGCTTTTTGGTTCTTTATTTTTGACCCACTTGTGGTTGCACACACACTGGTGGAGTCTTACATTGAGAAAGGAGCTCTTCACTGTCTACTACAAAGGTGTTCCATTCTCCCTGCACCACCAGACCTGCAGAGAGAGGAGAGAATAGACAGTGAGCTGTCACTAAAGACTTTCTGCTCCCTCCACACACACCCAGCGAGACAGACAGGAGAGAGATTTTTTTCTGATGTCTTCTGGTTGCAGGCTGGGTGATTCCCCACACAGACCATGACCCCCTGGTCAGGAGCCAGTCATGACATTGTTCTTAAGGGGGCGGGGGGAGTGACACGGTCAGGGGGAGTGCGACATGGTCAGGGGGAGGGGGCGGGGGGAGTGACACGGTCAGGGGGATGGGGGGTGTGGTGATGCATTCTCAGGAATGGAGTGCCACAAGGATCGGCGCTGGGCCCTCTACTTTTCATCATTTACATAAATAATTTGGATGCGAGCATAAGAGGTACAGTTAGTAAGTTTGCAGATGTCACTAAAATTGGAGGTGTAGTGGACACTGAAGAAGGTTACCTCAGATTACAACAGGATCTTGACCAGATGGGCCAGCAGGCTGAGAAGTGGCAGATGGAGTTTAATTCAAATAAATGCGAGGTGCTGCATTTTGGGAAAGCAAATCTTAGCAGGACTTATACACTTAATGGTAAGGTCCTCGGGAGTGTTGCTGAACAAAGAGACCTTGGAGTGCAGGTTCATAGCTCCTTGAAAGTGGAGTCGCAGGTAGATAGAATAGTGAAGAAGGTGTTTGGTATGCTTTCCTTTATTGGTCAGAGTATTGAGTACAGGAGTTGGGAGGTCATGTTGCGGCTGTACAGGACATTGATTAGGCCACTGTTGGAATATTGCATGCAATTCTGGTCTCCTTCCTATCAAAAAGATGTTTTGAAACTTGAAAGGATTCAGAAAAGATTTATAAGGATGTTGAGCTACAGGTAGAGGCTGAACAGGCTGGGGCTGTTTTCCCTGGAGCGTTGGAGGCTGAGGGGTGACCTTATAGAGGTTTACAAAATTATGAGGGGCATAGATAGGGTAAATAGGCAAAGTCTTTTCCCTGGGGTGGGGGAGTCCAGAACTAGAGGGCATAGGTTTAGGGTGAGAGGGGAAAGATATAAAAGAGACCTAAGGGGCAACTTTTTCATGCAGAGGGTGGTATGTGTATGGAATGAGCTGCCAGAGGATGTGGTGGAGGCTGGTACAACTGCAACATTTAAAAGGCATTTGGATCGATACATGAATAGGAAGGGTTTGGAGGGATATGGGCCGGGTGCTGGCAGGTGGGACTAGATTGGGTTGGGATATCTGGTCGGTGTGGATGGGTTGGACCGAAGGGTCTGTTTCCATGCTGTACATCTCTATGACTCTAGGAATGGGAGTACAGAGGGTGGCTGAGGTAGTATGCTGGGTTGCCTTTGTGTCCTCAATCCCACTCTCCCATTCTGTCCCCTCCCCAGTCTCTCTGTGTCAGACTGTCTGCCGATGTGCTGTAATGATGATAGTGACCAGTGGGTTTTTCGCAGGACTCACTGTAATTCCCTGTTGAAGGGGCAGGCAGTGTGCTGTGAAATGCTGAGTGAGCTGCTTCTGGGCACACGCTGCCCTTTCCAGTCGCACCACCCACACAGCAGAAAGTCACTCTCAGCCTTGAATCGGTCCTATTCATACAACAACACAAAGATGCGTGTCTCAGGAGAGCAGCAGGCAAGCTGTTTGTGAACTCCCTCTCCTGATTAGAATATAGTATCACCATCAAGCAGTGAGAGAAGGTGGGTCTCTGTCTCTGCTGTATCCCCAACCACCCCCATCTCTGTGTCTGTGTTCGCTTTGTCTCTGTCTCTTGTGCTGTCTCCTGCATGTCATCCTCTGACACACTCTCTGTTTCTCTCTGCATGGCTGGCTCTCTGTCTCTACCTTATTGAGACGATCTTGTTCTCTCTCATGTCGTTTCTGTGTGTGCGTGTTTGTCTCTGCATGTCTGTCTGTCTCTCTCTTTGTCAGTCTCTCTCCTCACTTTGTGCATGTCTTTCCCCTGCACTCTGAGCATGAGTGCCTGTGTGTGTGAGTTTGTCTGTTTGTCTCTGCCTGTGTCTAACTCTACTGTCTTCAACCTGTGCGTCTCCTCACTGTGTGTGTGTCTCTCTCTCTCTCTCTCTCTCTCTCTCTCTCTCCCCTCCTCACTGTGTGTGTGTCTCTGTCTCCTCACTGTGTGTGTGTGTGTGTGTGTGTCTTTTTGCAGACGATACAAAGATTGGTGGAGTTGTGGACAGTGAGGAGGGCTGTTTGCGGCTGCAAAGGGACTTAGATATGATGCAGAGCTGGGCTGAGGAGTGGCAGATGGAGTTCAACCCTGTCAAGTGTGAGGTTGTCCATTTTGGAAGGACAAATAAGAATGTGGAATACAGGGTTAACGGTAGGGTTCTTAGTCAGGTGGAGGAACAGAGGGATCTTGGGGTCTATGTTCCTAGATCTTTGAAAGTTGCCACTCAGGTGGATAGAGCTTGTAAGAAGGCCTATGGAGTATTATCGTTCATTAGCAGAGGAATTGAATTCAAGAGTCGTGAGGTGATGTTGCAGCTGTACAGGACTTTGGTTAGGCCACAGTTGGAGTACTATGTGCAGTTCTGGTCGCCTCACTTTAGGAAAGATGTGGAAGCTTTGGAGAGGGTGCAGAGGAGATTTACCAGGATGTTGCCTGGAATGGAGAGTAGGTCGTATGAGGATAGGTTGAGAGTGCTAGGCCTTTTCTCGTTGGAACGGCGAAGGATGAGGGGTGACTTGATAGAGGTTTATAAGATGATCAGGGGAATAGATAGAGAAGACAGTCAGAGACTTTTTCCCCGGGTACAACAGAGTGTTACAAGGGGACATAAATTTAAGGTGAAGGGTGGAAGGTATAGGGGAGATGTCAGGGGTAGGTTCTTTACCCAGAGAGTGGTGGGGGCATGGAATGCGCTGCCCGTGGGAGTGGCAGAGTCAGAATCATTGGCGACCTTTAAGCAGCAATTGGATAGGTACATGGATAGGTGCTTAAGCTAGGACAAATGTTCGGCACAACAACGTGGGCCGAAGGGCCTGTTATGTGCTGTATTGTTCTATGTGTGTCGAGTCTCCTCACTGTGTGTGTGTGTGTCTCCTCGTGTGTGTGTGTGTCTCCTCGTGTGTGTGTGTGTCTCCTCGTGTGTGTGTGTGTGTCTCCTCGTGTGTGTGTGTGTGTCTCCTCGTGTGTGTGTGTGTGTGTGTCTCCTCGTGTGTGTGTGTCTCCTCGTGTGTGTGTGTGTGTGTGTGTGTGTGTGTCTCCTCGCGTACGTGTGTGTGTGTGTCTCCTCGCGCGCGTGTGTGTGTGTCTCCTCGCGCGTGTGTGTGTGTGTGTCTCCTTGCGCGTGTGTGTGTGTGTCTCCTCGCGCGTGTGTGTGTGTGTGAATCCTCGCGCGTGTGTGTGTGTGTGTGTCTCCTCGCGCGTGTGTGTGTGTGTGTGTCTCCTCGCGCGTGTGTGTGTGTCTCCTCGCGTGTGTGTGTCTCCTCGCGTGTGTGTCTCCTCGCGTGTGTGTGTGTGTGTGTGTGTGTCTCCTCGCGTGTGTGTGTGTGTGTGTGTGTGTCTCCTCGCGTGTGTGTGTGTGTCTCCTCGCGTGTGTGTGTGTGTCTCCTCGCGTGTGTGTGTGTGTCTCCTCGCGTGTGTGTGTGTGTCTCCTCGCGTGTGTGTGTGTGTGTCTCCTCGCGTGTGTGTGTGTGTGTCTCCTCGCGTGTGTGTGTGTGTGTCTCCTCGCGCGTGTGTGTGTGTGTCTCCTCGCGCGTGTGTGTGTGTGTCTCCTCGCGTGTGTGTGTGTCTCCTCGCGTGTGTGTGTGTCTCCTCGCGTGTGTGTGTGTGTCTCCTCGCGCGTGTGTGTGTGTGTGTGTGTGTCTCCTCGCGTGTGTGCGTGTGTGTCTCCTCGCGTGTGTGCGTGTGTGTCTCCTCGCGCGTGTGCGTGTGTGTCTCCTCGCGCGTGTGCGTGTGTGTCTCCTCGCGCGTGTGCGTGTGTGTCTCCTCGCGCGTGTGCGTGTGTGTCTCCTCGCGCGTGTGCGTGTGTGTCTCCTCGCGCGTGTGCGTGTGTGTCTCCTCGCGCGTGTGCGTGTGTGTCTCCTCGCGCGTGTGCGTGTGTGTCTCCTCGCGCGTGTGTGTCTCCTCGCGCGTGTGTGTCTCCTCGCGCGTGTGTGTGTCTCCTCGCGCGTGTGTGTGTCTCCTCGCGCGTGTGTGTGTCTCCTCGCGTGTGTGTGTGTCTCCTCGCGTGTGTGTGTGTGTCTCCTCGCGCGTGTGTGTGTGTGTGTCTCCTCGCGCGTGTGTGTGTGTGTGTGTCTCCTCGTGCGTGTGTGTCTCGCGCGTGTGCGTGTGTGTCTCCTCGCGCGTGTGCGTGTGTGTCTCCTCGCGCGTGTGCGTGTGTGTCTCCTCGCGCGTGTGCGTGTGTGTCTCCTCGCGCGTGTGTGTGTGTGTGTGTCTCCTCGCGCGTGTGTGTGTGTCTCCTCGTGCGTGTGTGTGTGTCTCCTCGCGCGTGTGTGTGTGTGTCTCCTCGAGCGTGTGTGTGTGTCTCTCCTCGCGCGTGTGTGTGTGTCTCTCCTCGCGCGTGTGTGTGTGTCTCTCCTCGCGCGTGTGTGTGTGTCTCTCCTCGCGCGTGTGTGTGTGTGTGTCTCCTCGCGCGTGTGTGTGTGTGTCTCCTCGCGCGTGTGTTTGTGTGTCTCCTCGCGCGTGTGTGTGTGTGTCTCCTCGCGCGTGTGTGTGTGTGTCTCCTCGCGCGTGTGTGTGTCTCCTCGCGCGTGTGTGTGTCTCCTCGCGCGTGTGTGTGTGTGTCTCCTCGCGCGTGTGTGTGTGTGTCTCCTCGCGTGTGTGTGTGTGTCTCCTCGCGTGTGTGTGTGTGTCTCCTCGCGTGTGTGTGTGTGTCTCCTCGCGTGTGTGTGTGTGTCTCCTCGCGTGTGTGTGTGTGTCTCCTCGCGTGTGTGTGTGTGTGTGTGTCTCCTCGCGTGTGTGTCTCCTCGCGTGTGTGTGTGTGTCTCCTCGCGTGTGTGTGTGTGTCTCCTCGCGTGTGTGTGTGTGTGTGTCTCCTCGCGTGCGTGTGTGTGTGTCTCCTCGCGTGTGTGTGTGTCTCCTCGCGTGTGTGTGTGTCTCCTCGCGTGTGTGTGTGTCTCCTCGCGTGTGTGTGTCTCCTCGCGTGTGTGTGTCTCCTCGCGTGTGTGTGTCTCCTCGCGTGTGTGTGTCTCCTCGCGTGTGTGTGTCTCCTCGCGTGTGTGTGTCTCCTCGCGTGTGTGTGTCTCCTCGCGTGTGTGTGTCTCCTCGCGTGTGTGTGTCTCCTCGCGAGTGTGTGTCTCCTCGCGAGTGTGTGTCTCCTCGCGAGTGTGTGTCTCCTCGCGTGTGTGTGTCTCCTCGCGTGTGTGTGTCTCCTCGCGTGTGTGTGTCTCCTCGCGTGTGTGTGTCTCCTCGCGTGTGTGTGTCTCCTCGCGTGTGTGTGTCTCCTCGCGTGTGTGTGTCTCCTCGCGTGTGTGTGTCTCCTCGCGTGTGTGTGTCTCCTCGCGTGTGTGTGTCTCCTCGCGTGTGTGTGTCTCCTCGCGTGTGTGTGTCTCCTCGCGTGTGTGTGTCTCCTCGCGTGTGTGTGTCTCCTCGCGTGTGTGTCTCCTCGCGTGTGTGTGTCTCCTCGCGTGTGTGTGTCTCCTCGCGTGTGTGTGTCTCCTCGCGTGTGTGTGTCTCCTCGCGTGTGTGTGTCTCCTCGCGTGTGTGTGTCTCCTCGCGTGTGTGTGTCTCCTCGCGTGTGTGTGTCTCCTCGCGTGTGTGTGTCTCCTCGCGTGTGTGTGTCTCCTCGCGTGTGTGTGTCTCCTCGCGTGTGTGTGTCTCCTCGCGTGTGTGTGTCTCCTCACGTGTGTGTGTGTCTCCTCACGTGTGTGTGTGTCTCCTCACGTGTGTGTGTCTCCTCACGTGTGTGTGTCTCCTCACGTGTGTGTGTCTCCTCACGTGTGTGTGTCTCCTCACGTGTGTGTGTCTCCTCACGTGTGTGTGTCTCCTCACGTGTGTGTGTCTCCTCACGTGTGTGTGTCTCCTCACGTGTGTGTGTCTCCTCACGTGTGTGTGTCTCCTCACGTGTGTGTGTCTCCTCACGTGTGTGTGTCTCCTCACGTGTGTGTGTCTCCTCACGTGTGTGTGTCTCCTCACGTGTGTGTGTCTCCTCACGTGTGTGTGTCTCCTCACGTGTGTGTGTCTCCTCACGTGTGTGTGTCTCCTCACGTGTGTGTGTCTCCTCACGTGTGTGTGTCTCCTCACGTGTGTGTGTCTCCTCACGTGTGTGTGTCTCCTCACGTGTGTGTGTCTCCTCACGTGTGTGTGTCTCCTCACGTGTGTGTGTCTCCTCACGTGTGTGTGTCTCCTCACGTGTGTGTGTCTCCTCACGTGTGTGTGTCTCCTCACGTGTGTGTGTCTCCTCACGTGTGTGTGTCTCCTCACGTGTGTGTGTCTCCTCACGTGTGTGTGTCTCCTCACGTGTGTGTGTCTCCTCACGTGTGTGTGTCTCCTCACGTGTGTGTGTCTCCTCACGTGTGTGTGTCTCCTCACGTGTGTGTGTCTCCTCACGTGTGTGTGTCTCCTCACGTGTGTGTGTCTCCTCACGTGTGTGTCTCCTCACGTGTGTGTGTCTCCTCACGTGTGTGTGTCTCCTCGTGTGTGTGTCTCCTCGCGTGTGTGTCTCCTCGCGTGTGTGTCTCCTCGCGTGTGTGTCTCCTCGCGTGTGTGTGTCTCGTCGCGTGTGTGTGTCTCGTCGCGTGTGTGTGTCTCGTCGCGTGTGTGTGTCTCGTCGCGTGTGTGTGTCTCGTCGCGTGTGTGTGTCTCGTCGCGTGTGTGTGTCTCGTCGCGTGTGTGTGTCTCGTCGCGTGTGTGTGTCTCTCGTCGCGTGTGTGTGTCTCCTCGCGTGTGTGTGTCTCCTCGCGTGTGTGTGTCTCCTCGCGTGTGTGTGTCTCGTCGCGTGTGTGTGTCTCGTCGCGTGTGTGTGTCTCGTCGCGTGTGTGTGTCTCCTCGCGTGTGTGTGTCTCGTCGCGTGTGTGTGTCTCGTCGCGTGTGTGTGTCTCGTCGCGTGTGTGTGTCTCGTCGCGTGTGTGTGTCTCCTCGCGTGTGTGTGTCTCGTCGCGTGTGTGTGTCTCGTCGCGTGTGTGTGTCTCGTCGCGTGTGTGTGTCTCGTCGCGTGTGTGTGTCTCGTCGCGTGTGTGTGTCTCGTCGCGTGTGTGTGTCTCGTCGCGTGTGTGTGTCTCGTCGCGTGTGTGTGTCTCGTCGCGTGTGTGTGTCTCGTCGCGTGTGTGTGTCTCCTCGCGTGTGTGTGTCTCCTCGCGTGTGTGTGTCTCCTCGCGTGTGTGTGTCTCCTCGCGTGTGTGTGTCTCCTCGCGTGTGTGTGTCTCCTCGCGCGTGTGTGTGTCTCCTCGCGTGTGTGTGTGTGTGTCTCCTCGCGTGTGTGTGTGTGTGTCTCCTCGCGCGCGTGTGTGTGTGTGTGTCTCCTCGCGCGCGTGTGTGTGTGTGTGTCTCCTCGCGCGCGTGTGTGTGTGTGTGTCTCCTCGCGCGTGTGTGTGTGTGTGTCTCCTCGCGCGTGTGTGTGTGTCTCCTCGCGCGTGTGTGTGTGTGTGTCTCCTCGCGCGTGTGTGTGTGTCTCCTCGCGCGTGTGTGTGTGTGTGTCTCCTCGCGCGTGTGTGTGTGTCTCCTCGCGTGTGTGTGTGTGTGTGTCTCCTCGCGCGCGTGTGTGTGTGTGTGTCTCCTCGCGCGCGTGTGTGTGTGTGTGTCTCCTCGCGCGCGTGTGTGTGTGTGTGTCTCCTCGCGCGCGTGTGTGTGTGTGTGTCTCCTCGCGTGTGTGTGGGTGTGTGTGTCTCCTCGCGTGTGTGTGTGTGTGTGTGTGTCTCCTCGCGTGTGTGTGTCTCCTCGCGTGTGTGTGTGTGTCTCCTCGCGTGTGTGTGTGTGTCTCCTCGCGCGTGTGTGTGTGTGTGTCTCCTCGCGCGTGTGTGTGTGTCTCCTCGCGCGTGTGTGTGTGTGTGTCTCCTCGCGCGTGTGTGTGTGTGTCTCCTCGCGCGTGTGTGTGTCTCCTCGCATGTGTGTGTGTGTCTCCTCGCGTGTGTGTGTGTGTGTGTCTCCTCGCGCGCGTGTGTGTGTGTGTGTGTCTCCTCGCGCGCGTGTGTGTGTGTGTGTCTCCTCGCGCGCGTGTGTGTGTGTGTG
The DNA here is from genome assembly GCF_047496795.1 of Chiloscyllium punctatum. Lineage (NCBI taxonomy): Eukaryota > Metazoa > Chordata > Chondrichthyes > Orectolobiformes > Hemiscylliidae > Chiloscyllium > Chiloscyllium punctatum. Next base: position 4,545,668 of record NC_092741.1, read on the forward strand.
TCTCCTCGCGCGCGTGTGTGTGTGTGTGTCTCCTCGCGCGTGTGTGTGTGTGTGTCTCCTCGCGCGTGTGTGTGTGTGTGTCTCCTCGCGCGTGTGTGTGTGTGTCTCCTCGCGCGTGTGTGTGTCTCCTCGCATGTGTGTGTGTGTCTCCTCGCGTGTGTGTGTGTGTGTTTCCTCGCGTGTGTGTGTGTGTGTCTCCTCGCGCGTGTGTGTGTGTGTGTCTCCTCGCGCGCGCATGTGTGTGTGTGTGTGTGTGTGTGTCTCCTCGCGCGCGTGTGTGTGTGTCTCCTCGCACGCGTGTGTGTGTGTCTCCTCGCGCGCGTGTGTGTGTGTCTCCTCGCGCGCGTGTGTGTGTGTCTCCTCGCGCGCGTGTGTGTGTGTCTCCTCGCGCGCGTGTGTGTGTGTCTCCTCGCGCGCGTGTGTGTGTGTGTCTCCTCGCGCGCGTGTGTGTGTGTGTCTCCTCGCGTGTGTGTGTGTGTGTCTCCTCGCGCGTGTGTGTGTGTGTGTCTCCTCGCGCGTGTGTGTGTGTGTGTCTCCTCGCGCGCGTGTGTGTGTGTGTCTCCTCGCGCGTGTGTGTGTCTCCTCGCATGTGTGTGTGTGTCTCCTCGCGCGCGTGTGTGTGTGTCTCCTCGCGCGCGTGTGTGTGTGTGTCTCCTCGCGCGTGTGTGTGTGTGTGTGTCTCCTCGCGCGTGTGTGTGTGTGTCTCCTCGCGCGTGTGTGTGTGTGTGTGTCTCCTCGCGCGTGTGTGTGTGTGTGTCTCCTCGCGCGTGTGTGTGTGTGTCTCCTCGCGCGTGTGTGTGTCTCCTCGCATGTGTGTCTGTGTCTCCTCGCGTGTGTGTGGGTGTGTGTGTCTCCTCGCGTGTGTGTGGGTGTGTGTGTCTCCTCGCGTGTGTGTGTGTGTGTGTGTCTCCTCGCGTGTGTGTGTGTGTGTGTGTGTGTCTCCTCGCGCGTGTGTGTGTCTCCTCGCATGTGTGTGTGTGTCTCCTCGCGTGTGTGTGGGTGTGTGTGTCTCCTCGCGTGTGTGTGGGTGTGTGTGTCTCCTCACGTGTGTGTGTGTGTGTGTGTGTCTCCTCGCGTGTGTGTGTGTCTCCTCGCGTGTGTGTGTGTCTCCTCGCGTGTGTGCGTGTGTGTGTGTCTCCTCACGTGTGTGTGTGTGTGTGTCTCCTCGCGCGTGTGTGTGTGTGTCTCCTCGCGCGTGTGTGTGTGTGTGTGTGTCTCCTCGCGCGTGTGTGTGTGTGTGTCTCCTCGCGCGTGTGTGTGTGTGTGTCTCCTCGCGCGTGTGTGTGTGTCTCCTCACGTGTGTGTGTGTGTGTGTCTCCTCGCGCGTGTGTGTGTGTGTGTGTCTCCTCGCGCGTGTGTGTGTGTGTCTCCTCGCGCGTGTGTGTGTCTCCTCGCATGTGTGTGTGTGTCTCCTCGCGTGTGTGTGGGTGTGTGTGTCTCCTCGCGTGTGTGTGGGTGTGTGTGTCTCCTCGCGTGTGTGTGTGTGTGTGTGTCTCCTCGCGTGTGTGTGTGTGTCTCCTCGCGTGTGTGTGTGTGTCTCCTCGCGTGTGTGTGTGTGTCTCCACGCGTGTGTGTGTGTGTGTTTCCTCGCGTGTGTGTGTGTGTGTCTCCTCGCGTGTGTGTGTCTCCTCGCGCGCGTGTGTCTCCTCGCGCGCGCATGTGTGTGTGTGTGTCTCCTCGCGCGCGTGTGTGTCTCCTCGCGCGCGTGTGTGTGTGTCTCCTCGCGTGCGTGTGTGTGTGTCTCCTCGCGCGCGTGTGTGTGTCTCCTCGCGTGTGTGTGTGTGTGTCTCCTCGCGCGCGTGTGTGTATGTGTCTCCTCGCGCGTGTGTGTGTGTGTGTGTCTCCTCGCGCGTGTGTGTGTGTGTGTGTCTCCTCGCGCGTGTGTGTGTGTGTCTCCTCGCGCGTGTGTGTGTGTCTCCTCGCGTGTGTGTGTGTGTGTGTCTCCTCGCGCGTGTGTGTGTGTGTGTCTCCTCGCGCGTGTGTGTGTGTGTCTCCTCGCGCGTGTGTGTGTGTGTCTCCTCGCGCGTGTGTGTGTCTCCTCGCATGTGTGTGTGTGTCTCCTCGCGTGTGTGTGGGTGTGTGTGTCTCCTCGCGTGTGTGTGGGTGTGTGTGTCTCCTCGCGTGTGTGTGTGTGTGTGTGTGTCTCCTCGCGTGTGTGTGTGTGTGTGTCTCCTCGCGTGTGTGTGTGTGTGTGTGTCTCCTCGCGTGTGTGTGTGTGTGTCTCCTCGCGCGTGTGTGTGTGTCTCCTCGCGCGTGTGTGTGTGTCTCCTCGCGCGTGTGTGTGTGTCTCCTCGCGCGTGTGTGTGTGTCTCCTCGCGCGTGTGTGTGTCTCCTCGCGCGTGTGTGTGTCTCCTCGCGCGCGTGTGTGTGTCTCCTCGCGCGCGTGTGTGTGTCTCCTCGCGTGCGTGTGTGTGTCCTCACGCGTGTGTGTGTGTGTCTGTCCTCACGCGTGTGTGTGTCTGTCCTCACGCGTGTGTGTGTGTGTCCTCACGCGCGTGTGTGTGTGTGTCCTCGCGTGTGTGTGTGTGTGTCCTCACACGTGTGTGTGTGTGTCCTCACAAGTGTGTGTGTGTGTGTCCTCATGTGTGTGTGTGTGTGTCCGTCCTCACGTGTGTGTGTGTGTGTCCGCACGCGTGTGTGCGTGTGTGTCCTCACGCGTGTGTGTGTGTCCTCACGCGTGTGTGTGTGTCCTCACGCGTGTGTGTGTGTCCTCACGTGTGTGTGTGTGTCCTCACGCGCGTGTGTGTGTGTGTGTCCTCACGCGCGTGTGTGTGTGTGTGTCCTCACGCGCGTGTGTGTGTGTGTGTCCTCACGCGCGTGTGTGTGTGTGTGTCCTCACGTGTGTGTGTGTGTGTGTGTCCTCACGCGTGTGTGTGTGTGTGTCCTCACGCGTGTGTGTGTGTGTGTGTCCTCACGCGTGTGTGTGTGTGTGTCCGTCCTCACGTGTGTGTGTGTGTGTGTGTGTGTGTCCTCACGGGTGTGGGGGTGTGTGTGTGTGTCCGTCCTCACGTGTGTATGTGTGTGTGTGTGTCCTCACGGGTGTGTGTCCTCACGGGTGTGTGTGTGTGTGTGTGTCCTCACGGGTGTGTGTGTGTGTGTGTGTCCTCACGGGTGTGTGTGTGTGTGTGTGTGTGTGTGTGTCTCCTCGCGTACGTGTGTGTGTGTGTGTGTGTGTCTCCTCGCGTACGTGTGTGTGTGTGTGTGTGTGTCTCCTCGCGTACGTGTGTGTGTGTGTGTGTGTGTCTCCTCGCGTACGTGTGTGTGTGTGTCTCCTCGCGTACGTGTGTGTGTGTGTGTGTGTCTCCTCGCATACGTGTGTGTGTGTGTCCCTTTGCTCTGTGTGTGTGTGTGTGTCTCCTCACTCTGTCTGTGTGTGTGTGTGTCCCTTCGCTTTGTGTCTGTCTGTCTGTCTGTCTCTCTCTTCCCTCCCCTCACTCTGTGTGTCTCTCTTCTCCTCCCCCCCCCCCTCACTGTGTGTATGTGTCTCTCTCTCTCTCTCTCTCACTTTTTCACTACTTGAATTTGGAGATTTAAACCTGACTCTTGTGCTTTTTGAATTGACGAGCCCAGATTTGATTTTGAACCCTCAGGCTATGTTGTTTTCCCTCAGGGATACCTTTAATGTGCAGTCTGTTCGGAAAATGGCACTTGTGAGAAATGTCTTCTCGACCCTTGAACGGTATTTCCAGGCCCTGAGGTGGTGATCTCATTCCCATCTGGAATACCTCCTCCATTTTGTGTTGTGATTATCATTTACTTTAGTTTAGTTAAATCTCTCTGCTGCCCATTCACGAGAGGGCAGATCTGCAACTCAATCTTCTAACCTCAGAAAAATCTATTCCTATTTTTGTTCCTGGCTCTGTATGTTCCAGCAGTCAGTACAGGTCTGTGTGTGTGTTTGTGTCTCTCTGTATCTGTATGCCTGTGTATGTACATGTGTGTCTGTGTGTGCACATGTGTGTGTATGCCTGTGTCTGTGTGTGCACATGTCTGTGTCTGTGCGTGCACCTCCATATGCCCACGGTGGAGACCAACGTGGGGCATTTGTGTCAAACGTTGCTCTTTGACAAGATTTGCTGACCCTAAGGTTGTGACTTTGCAGCAGGTACTGGTCAATACACAGCCTGTCTGACATTTCCCATTTCCAGTCCTTCCCCTCCGCTCGCAAACAGGAGCCTCCAGGAACTCCAGGGTGTGAGCCGAAACATCAGTCAACTGATACAGCAGTTCAGTGAGACTTAGACCGATGAGCCCAGCTCATTGTGCAATCTCCTGGTGGTTGGTTTCCCAGGAGGAGGGGAAGTGCCTGGTTCATACACAATAGGCAGCTGCATTTCACATACAGGCAGAGGTGGAGAAGGTGAGTGGGAATTTCAGTAGATACTTTATAAAACAAGAAACCTCTAATTCAGTCAGACCATGAACGATGCACAATTGATAGCCAAATAAGGAGGCAAAGAATGATATCACATTCAACAAGAAGGTGAACAACGCTGTGAAGGTCAGGAGCAGGTCAGGAAAATGGGAGCAGCTGAGATACTGAGAGGAAGAGGGTGGGGACCCTGTGACAGTGTCACTGAGAGGAGGGGGTGGGGAACCTGTGACGGTGTCACTGAGAGGAGGGGGTGGGGACCCTGTGACAGTGTCACTGAGAGGAGGGGGTGGGGAACCTGTGACGGTGTCACTGAGAGGAGGGGGTGAGGACCCTGTGACAGTGTCACTGAGAGGAGGGGGTGGGGACCCTGTGACAGTCAGTGTCACTGAGAGGAGGGGGTGGGGACCCTGTGACAGTGTCACTGAGAGGAGGGGGTGGGGACCCTGTGACAGTGTCACTGAGAGGAGGGGGTGGGGACCCTGTGACAGTCAGTGTCACTGAGAGGAGGGGGTGGGGACCCTGTGACAGTGTCACTGAGAGGAGGGGGTGGGGAACCTGTGACAGTGTCACTGAGGGGAGGGGGTGGGGACCCTGTAACAGTCAGTGTCACTGAGAGGAGGGGGTGGGGAACCTGTGACGGTCAGTGTCACTGAGGGGAGGGGGTGGGGACCCTGTGACAGTCAGTGTCACTGAGGGGAGGGGGTGGGGAACCTGTGACGGTGTCACTGAGAGGAGGGGGTGGGGACCCTGTGACAGTGTCACTGAGAGGAGGGGGTGGGGACCCTGTGACAGTGTCACTGAGAGGAGGGGGTGGGGACCCTGTGACAGTGTCACTGAGAGGAGGGGGTGGGGACCCTGTGACAGTGTCACTGAGAGGAGGGGGAGGGGAACCTGTGACGGTGTCACTGAGAGGAGGGGGTGGGGACCCTGTGACAGTGTCACTGAGAGGAGGGGGAGGGGAACCTGTGACGGTGTCACTGAGAGGAGGGGGTGGGGACCCTGTGACGGTGTCACTGAGAGGAGGGGGTGGGGACCCTGTGACAGTGTCACTGAGAGGAGGGGGTGGGGACCCTGTGACAGTGTCACTGAGAGGAGGGGGTGGGGACCCTGTGACAGTGTCACTGAGAGGAGGGGGAGGGGAACCTGTGACGGTGTCACTGAGAGGAGGGGGTGGGGACCCTGTGACAGTGTCACTGAGAGGAGGGGGAGGGGAACCTGTGACGGTGTCACTGAGAGGAGGGGGTGGGGACCCTGTGACGGTGTCACTGAGAGGAGGGGGTGGGGACCCTGTGACGGTGTCACTGAGAGGAGGGGGTGGGGACCCTGTGACAGTCAGTGTCACTGAGAGGAGGGGGTGGGGACCCTGTGACAGTGTCACTGAGAGGAGGGGGTGGGGACCCTGTGACAGTGTCACTGAGAGGAGGGGGTGGGGACCCTGTGACAGTGTCACTGAGAGGAGAGGGTGGGGACCCTGTGACAGTGTCACTGAGAGGAGGGGGTGGGGACCCTGTGACAGTGTCACTGAGAGGAGGGGGTGGGGACCCTGTGACAGTGTCACTGAGAGGAGGGGGTGGGGACCCTGTGACGGTGTCACTGAGGGGGGGGGGGTGGGGACCCTGTGACAGTCAGTGTCACTGAGGGGAGGGGGTGGGGACCCTGTGACAGTGTCACTGAGAGGAGGGGGTGGGGACCCTGTGACAGTGTCACTGAGAGGAGGGGGTGGGGACCCTGTGACAGTGTCACTGAGAGGAGGGGGTGGGGACCCTGTGACAGTGTCACTGAGGGGAGGGGGTGGGGACCCTGTGACAGTGTCACTGAGGGGAGGGGGTGGGGACCCTGTGACGGTGTCACTGAGGGGAGGGGGTGGGGACCCTGTGACAGTCAGTGTCACTGAGGGGAGGGGGTGGGGACCCTGTGACAGTGTCACTGAGAGGAGGGGGTGGGGACCCTGTGACAGTGTCACTGAGAGGAGGGGGTGGGGACCCTGTGACGGTGTCACTGAGAGGAGGGGGTGGGGACCCTGTGACAGTGTCACTGAGAGGAGGGGGTGGGGACCCTGTGACGGTGTCACTGAGAGGAGGGGGTGGGGAACCTGTGACGGTGTCACTGAGAGGAGGGGGTGGGGACCCTGTGACGGTGTCACTGAGAGGAGGGGGTGGGGACCCTGTGACGGTGTCACTGAGAGGAGGGGGTGGGGACCCTGTGACGGTGTCACTGAGGGGAGGGGGTGGGGACCCTGTGACGGTGTCACTGAGGGGAGGGGGTGGGGACCCTGTGACAGTGTCACTGAGAGGAGGGGGTGGGGACCCTGTGACAGTGTCACTGAGAGGAGGGGGTGGGGACCCTGTGACGGTGTCACTGAGAGGAGGGGGTGGGGAACCTGTGACGGTGTCACTGAGGGGAGGGGGTGGGGACCCTGTGACAGTCAGTGTCACTGAGAGGAGGGGGTGGGGACCCTGTGACAGTGTCACTGAGAGGAGGGGGTGAGGACCCTGTGACAGTGTCACTGAGAGGAGGGGGTGGGGAACCTGTGACGGTGTCACTGAGGGGAGGGGGTGGGGACCCTGTGACAGTGTCACTGAGGGGAGGGGGTGGGGACCCTGTGACAGTCAGTGTCACTGAGGGGAGGGGGTGGGGACCCTGTGACAGTGTCACTGAGAGGAGGGGGTGGGGACCCTGTGACAGTCAGTGTCACTGAGAGGAGGGGGTGGGGACCCTGTGACAGTGTCACTGAGAGGAGGGGGTGGGGACCCTGTGACGGTGTCACTGAGAGGAGGGGGTGGGGACCCTGTGACAGTCAGTGTCACTGAGAGGAGGGGGTGGGGACCCTGTGACAGTCAGTGTCACTGAGAGGAGGGGGTGGGGACCCTGTGACAGTGTCACTGAGAGGAGGGGGTGGGGACCCTGTGACGGTGTCACTGAGAGGAGGGGGTGGGGACCCTGTGACAGTCAGTGTCACTGAGAGGAGGGGGTGGGGACCCTGTGACAGTCAGTGTCACTGAGAGGAGGGGGTGGGGACCCTGTGACGGTGTCACTGAGGGGAGGGGGTGGGGACCCTGTGACAGTCAGTGTCACTGAGAGGAGGGGGTGGGGACCCTGTGACGGTGTCACTGAGGGGAGGGGGTGGGGACCCTGTGACAGTGTCACTGAGAGGAGGGGGTGGGGACCCTGTGACAGTGTCACTGAGAGGAGGGGGTGGGGACCCTGTGACGGTGTCACTGAGAGGAGGGGGTGGGGACCCTGTGACAGTGTCACTGAGGGGAGGGGGTGGGGACCCTGTGACAGTGTCACTGAGAGGAGGGGGTGGGGACCCTGTGACAGTGTCACTGAGGGGAGGGGGTGGGGACCCTGTGACGGTGTCACTGAGAGGAGGGGGTGGGGACCCTGTGACGGTGTCACTGAGGGGAGGGGGTGGGGACCCTGTGACGGTGTCACTGAGAGGAGGGGGTGGGGACCCTGTGACGGTGTCACTGAGGGGAGGGGGTGGGGACCCTGTGACGGTGTCACTGAGAGGAGGGGGTGGGGACCCTGTGACGGTGTCACTGAGGGGAGGGGGTGGGGAACCTGTGACGGTGTCACTGAGGGGAGGGGGTGGGGACCCTGTGACGGTGTCACTGAGAGGAGGGGGTGGGGACACTGTGACGGTGTCACTGAGAGGAGGGGGTGGGGAACCTGTGACGGTGTCACTGAGAGGAGGGGGTGGGGACCCTGTGACGGTGTCACTGAGAGGAGGGGGTGGGGACCCTGTGACAGTGTCACTGAGAGGAGGGGGTGGGGACCCTGTGACAGTGTCACTGAGGGGAGGGGGTGGGGACCCTGTGACAGTGTCACTGAGGGGAGGGGGTGGGGACCCTGTGACAGTCAGTGTCACTGAGAGGAGGGGGTGGGGACCCTGTGACGGTGTCACTGAGAGGAGGGGGTGGGGACCCTGTGACGGTGTCACTGAGAGGAGGGGGTGGGGACCCTGTGACGGTGTCACTGAGAGGAGGGGGTGGGGACCCTGTGACAGTCAGTGTCACTGAGAGGAGGGGGTGGGGACCCTGTGACAGTCAGTGTCACTGAGAGGAGGGGGTGGGGACCCTGTGACGGTGTCACTGAGAGGAGGGGGTGGGGACCCTGTGACGGTGTCACTGAGGGGAGGGGGTGGGGACCCTGTGACGGTGTCACTGAGGGGAGGGGGTGGGGACCCTGTGACGGTGTCACTGAGAGGAGGGGGTGGGGACCCTGTGACAGTGTCACTGAGAGGAGGGGGTGGGGACCCTGTGACGGTGTCACTGAGAGGAGGGGGTGGGGACCCTGTGACGGTGTCACTGAGAGGAGGGGGTGGGGACCCTGTGACAGTGTCACTGAGAGGAGGGGGTGGGGACCCTGTGACGGTGTCACTGAGAGGAGGGGGTGGGGACCCTGTGACGGTGTCACTGAGAGGAGGGGGTGGGGACCCTGTGACAGTGTCACTGAGGGGAGGGGGTGGGGACCCTGTGACGGTGTCACTGAGAGGAGGGGGTGGGGACACTGTGACGGTGTCACTGAGGGGAGGGGGTGGGGACCCTGTGACGGTGTCACTGAGAGGAGGGGGTGGGGACCCTGTGACGGTGTCACTGAGAGGAGGGGGTGGGGACCCTGTGACGGTGTCACTGAGAGGAGGGGGTGGGGACCCTGTGACAGTGTCACTGAGAGGAGGGGGTGGGGACCCTGTGACAGTGTCACTGAGGGGAGGGGGTGGGGACCCTGTGACAGTCAGTGTCACTGAGAGGAGGGGGTGGGGACCCTGTGACGGTGTCACTGAGAGGAGGGGGAGGGGACCCTGTGACAGTGTCACTGAGAGGAGGGGGTGGGGACCCTGTGACAGTCAGTGTCACTGAGAGGAGGGGGTGGGGACCCTGTGACAGTCAGTGTCACTGAGAGGAGGGGGTGGGGACCCTGTGACAGTGTCACTGAGGGGAGGGGGTGGGGACCCTGTGACAGTGTCACTGAGAGGAGGGGGTGGGGACCCTGTGACAGTGTCACTGAGAGGAGGGGGTGGGGACCCTGTGACAGTGTCACTGAGAGGAGGGGGTGGGGACCCTGTGACAGTGTCACTGAGAGGAGGGGGTGGGGACCCTGTGACGGTGTCACTGAGGGGAGGGGGGTGGGGACCCTGTGACGGTGTCACTGAGAGGAGGGGGTGGGGACCCTGTGACAGTGTCACTGAGGGGAGGGGGTGGGGACCCTGTGACAGTGTCACTGAGGGGGTGGGGACCCTGTGACAGTGTCACTGAGAGGAGGGGGTGGGGACCCTGTGACAGTGTCACTGAGGGGAGGGGGTGGGGACCCTGTGACGGTGTCACTGAGAGGAGGGGGAGGGGACCCTGTGACAGTGTCACTGAGGGGAGGGGGTGGGGACCCTGTGACAGTGTCACTGAGGGGGTGGGGACCCTGTGACAGTGTCACTGAGAGGAGGGGGTGGGGACCCTGTGACGGTGTCACTGAGAGGAGGGGGAGGGGACCCTGTGACAGTGTCACTGAGGGGAGGGGGTGGGGACCCTGTGACAGTGTCACTGAGGGGAGGGGCTGGGGACCCTGTGACAGTGTCACTGAGAGGAGGGGGTGGGGACCCTGTGACGGTGTCACTGAGAGGAGGGGGTGGGGACCCTGTGACGGTGTCACTGAGAGGAGGGGGTGGGGACCCTGTGACGGTGTCACTGAGGGGAGGGGGTGGGGACCCTGTGACAGTGTCACTGAGAGGAGGGGGTGGGGACCCTGTGACAGTGTCACTGAGAGGAGGGGGTGGGGACCCTGTGACAGTGTCACTGAGAGGAGGGGGTGGGGACCCTGTGACAGTGTCACTGAGGGGGGGGGGGTGGGGACCCTGTGACAGTCAGTGTCACTGAGAGGAGGGGGTGGGGACCCTGTGACAGTGTCACTGAGAGGAGGGGGTGGGGACCCTGTGACAGTGTCACTGAGAGGAGGGGGTGGGGACCCTGTGACAGTCAGTGTCACTGAGAGGAGGGGGTGGGGACCCTGTGACAGTCAGTGTCACTGAGAGGAGGGGGTGGGGACCCTGTGACAGTCAGTGTCACTGAGAGGAGGGGGTGGGGACCCTGTGACGGTGTCACTGAGAGGAGGGGGTGGGGACCCTGTGACGGTGTCACTGAGAGGAGGGGGTGGGGACCCTGTGACGGTGTCACTGAGAGGAGGGGGTGGGGACCCTGTGACGGTGTCACTGAGAGGAGGGGGTGGGGACCCTGTGACGGTGTCACTGAGAGGAGGGGGTGGGGACCCTGTGACAGTCAGTGTCACTGAGAGGAGGGGGTGGGGACCCTGTGACAGTGTCACTGAGAGGAGGGGGTGGGGACCCTGTGACAGTCAGTGTCACTGAGAGGAGGGGGTGGGGACCCTGTGACGGTCAGTGTCACTGAGGGGAGGGGGTGGGGACCCTGTGACAGTCAGTGTCACTGAGAGGTGCAGACAAGTAGAATGAATATGCAAGAAGTGTTGCCAACTCTCCCAGCTGAGCCCCTGCTCTATCTCCCTGTGATGGGAGTACGTTGAGGGGCACGTATTGGGAGGTGATTACTCCACAGCTCAGAAGCCTCCAGGCAGGGTGGGAAGGGGGGAAGACCAGGCAAGCTCAGCCCGCACCGAGTGTGGAGACTCCATGAGTCTATCATGCTCATGGTTCGTATTGCATTTTGGAAATGAGTAAAGACAATGGTTTTTTAGGAGGGTGTGACCCCAGCGAAGCCCATGGCCCCACGGGCAGCTGAGCTTTACTTGTGATGAAGCAGAATGAGGGTGTCAGAAGGAATTCCACAGCCAGGGGATGGAGCAGCTGTCTCTGTGGTAGTAAGGGTAGTTCCAGGATGGTGTGTTGCTTCCCTAATACACACTCAGAGCGGCTGCAGGACATCGTCTGGGATGAGAAGGTATGTTGGTACCGAGGATATCGGTAGGAAGGGGAATGAGCTCCTGATGGCAGGTTTTACTGAGTTGGGAAGGAAAACAAAATGTAGGACCTTGAGCTGTAACCCAGGGATTACTCCCCGTGCCACGTACACGTGAACATAAGAACCATAGTATTTACCAAGTGAACACGTGGCTGAAACGCTGGTATAGGAGGCAGGGTGCAGCAGATCTCTGAGGCACTGGCACTGACTCTGGGGCAGGGGGACCTGAGTCACCATTCCAGGGTGACACCTTAATGGGAGTGGGACTGGTCTCCTCACTGGGAGATTGGCTGGGGCTGTTGGATTGGGTTTGAACTAGCTTGACAGAGTGGTGGGAATCTGAGGGGTAACTCAATTTAGAAGGAAGTGAAGTTGGTAACAGGACGTTGAACAATGTTAGGGAGGTGAGATGGTAGAAGGAACAACTGAGTAGACATCGAAAGTGAAATGATGTCAACAAGACCCAGTTAAGGGCACTCTCACGGAATACACACAACTTTCAGATCAAGACAGACGATCTAAAGGTACAATTAGAGCTTCATGGGTATGATCTGATTGTCATTACAGAGACATGGCTGCACGGTGACCAGGACTGGGAACTGAATATTCAAGGATACTCGCCGTTTAGGAAGGACAGACAAGAAGGAAAAGGAGGTGAAGTTGCGCTGGTCATTAAGGATAGGATGAGTACATGAGGAAGGGAGGATCCCAGATCAGGAAAACAATGTGTGGAATTGGACAGGGTGGGAGCAAGTAAAATCAAGGGGCATGAGATAGTGACAGCCTAGGGCATGGCATTCATCAGGAGATGCCCAGTGTTCCCTCTAATTTTCTCTCTGGAATCACGGGCCTCTGAGGTGTGAACACAGCAGTGACTCCCGGAACTCTAGAAATGATCGCCTCCCTTGGTGTTCCCATGCCAGTCGCTGTGCACTGCTATCTTGGAGTGCACATGTTAGAGGGTACATTGGAGAGGAGAGAAGCTTATAGCATCAGCAGCACAGTTATTGTGTGTGACTTCAGTCTGCACGTCACCTGGGTAAACCAACTGAGCACTGAAGCTGTGCAGGATAAGATTCTGGTGTGTGAGAGGGATGGTTTTCTAGAGCACCACGTTGAGAAGCAGATGAGAGGACAGGCTATTTTTGTGAAAAAGCGCTAATTAACAATTTGATAAAGAGCTATTCGGGATGAGTGACTGCATGTGATAGCATTTCACATTATGTTTAAAAGTCAGCTCGTGCAATCTGAAACAAAGCTGCTAAATATGATTCTGGGAAACGGGGAAAGTGGGAGGCCCAGATTGGCTGAGCTGGCTTGGGAAAATACCTCACAGAGCGTGACTGTACTTAAACAATTGATAATTTCTAAAGAATTATTAGATGGCTGCCAGCTATGGCGGAGATCTAGCTCCTTGGAATGCTCCTCACATACATAGGTGGTGTGTTGAGCTGCAGCATGGAGCGCCTGGAGCTATGGATGGACTCATTATGGAGCATCCATGATGCTGAGGACGTTGTGGATAACGCAGTTAGCAAGCAGGTCACACCACAGCAAGGACTTCACAGACAGAGGCGTGTTGGTTGACCACCAGGAAGACCGTGCAGGGGTCCACTGTGGCCAATCCCCCCTCCAACAGACTCGATTGGATACTGTTTGGGGAGGTGGATGGTCTGTCGGAGAAAGAAGCAGTAGGCAGGTTTATGGCACCGAGGTAAAAACAATGACTGCAGATGCTGGAAACCTGATTCTGGATTAGTGGTGCTGGAAGAGCACAGCAGTTCAGGCAGCATCCAAGGAGCTTCGAAATCGACGTTTCGGGCAAAAGCCCTTCATCAGGAATAAAGGCAGTGAGCCTGAAGCGTGGAGAGATAAGCGAGCGGAGGGTGGGGGTGGGGAGAAAGTAGTATAGAGTACAATGGGTGAGTGGGGGAGGGGATGAAGGTGATAGGTCAGGGAGGAGGGTGGAGTGGATAGGTGGAAAAGGAGATAGGCAGGTAGGACAAGTCCGGACAAGTCATGGGGACAGTGCTGAGCTGGAAGTTTGGAACTAGGGTGAGGTGGGGGAAGGGGAAATGAGGAAACTGTTGAAGTCCACATTGATGCCCGGGGTTGAAGTGTTCCGAGGTGGAAGATGAGGCGTTCTTCCTCCAGGCGTCTGGTGGTGAGGGAGCGGTGGTGAAGGAGGCCCAGGACCTCCATGTCCTCGGCAGAGTGGGAGGGGGAGTTGAAATGTTGGGCCACGGGGCGGTGTGGTTGATTGGTGCGGGTGTCCCGGAGATGTTCCCTAAAGCGCTCTGCTAGGAGGCGCCCAGTCTCCCCAATGTAGAGGAGACCTCATCGGGAGCAACGGATACAATAAATTATATTGGTGGATGTGCAAGCAAACCTTTGGATGTGGAAGGCTCCTTTAGGGCCTTGGATAGAGGTGAGGGAGGTGGTGTGGGCGCAGGTTTTATAGTTCCTGCGGTGGCAGGGGAAAGTGCCAGGATTGGAGGGTGGGTTGTTTGGAGGCGTGGACCTGACCAGGTAGTCACGGAGGGAACGGTCTTTGCGGAAGGCGGAAAGGGGTGGGGAGGGAAATATCTCCCTGGTGATGGGGTCTGTTTGGAGGTGGTGGAAATGTCGGCGGATGATTTGGTTTATGCGAAGGTTGGTAAGGTGGAAGGTGAGCACCAGGGGCGTTCTGTCCTTGTTACGGTTGGAGGGGTGGGGTCTGAGGGTGGAGGTGCGGGATGTCGACGAGATGCGTTGGTGGGCACCTTTAACCACGTGGGAAGGGAAATTGCGGTCTCTAAAGAGGGAGGCCATCTGGTGTGTTCTGTGGTGGAACTGGTCCTCTTGGGAGCAGATCCGGCGGAGGCGGAGGAATTGGGAATACGGGATGGCATTTTTGCAAGAGATAGGGTGGGAAGAGGTGTAATCCAGATAGCTGTGGAAGTCGGTGGGTTTGTAAAAAATGTCAGTGTCAAGTTGGTCGTCATTAATGGAGATGGAGAGATCCAGGAAGGGGAGGGAGGTGTCAGAGATGGTCCAGGTAAATTTAAGGTCAGGGTGGAATGTGTTGGTGAAGTTGATGAATTGCTCAACCTCCTCGCGGGAGCACGAGGTGGCGCCGATGCAGTCATCAATGTAGCGGAGGAAGAGGTGGGGAGTGGTGCCGGTGTAATTACGGAAGATCAACTGTTCTACGTATCCAACAAAGAGACAGGCATAGCTGGGGCCCATACGTGTGCCCATGGCTACCCCTTTGGTCTGGAGGAAGTGGGAGGATTCAAAGTAGAAATTAAGGGTGAGGACCAGTTCGGCCAAACGAATGAGATTGTCGGTGGAAGGGTACTGTTGGGGACGTCTGGAGAGGAAAAAACTGAGGGCTTGGAGGCCCTGGTCATGGCGGATGGAGGTGTAGAGGGATTGGATATCTATGGTGAAGATGAGGCGTTGGGGGCCGGGGAAAACGGAGGTCGTGGAGGAGGTGGAGGGCGTGGGTGGTGTCTCGAACGTATGTGGGGAGTTCCTGAACTAGGGGGAATAGTACAGTGTCGAGGTAGGTAGAGATGAGTTCAGTGGGGCAGGAGCATGCTGAGACAATGGGTCGGCCAGGGTGGTCAGGCTTGTGGATCTTGGGAAGGTGGTAGAACCGGGCAGTGCGGGGTTCCCGGACTATGAGGTTGGAAGCTGTGGGTGGGAGATCTCCTGAAGTGATGAGGTTCTGTATGGTCTGGGAGATGCTGGTTTGGTGATGGGGGGTGGGGTCATGGTCGAGGGGGCAGTAGGAAGAGGTGTCCTCGAGTTGGCGTTTGGCTTCAGCGGTGTAGAGGTCAGTGCGCCAGACTACCACTGCGCCCCCTTTATCTGCTGGCTTGTTGGTGAGGTTGGGATTGGAGCAGAGGGATTGGAGGGCTGCGTGTTGTGAGGGTGAGAGGTTGGAGTGGGGGAGGGAGGTAGGCAGGTTGAGGCGGTTAATGTCCCGGTGGCAGTTGGAAATGAAGAGGTCGAGGGCAGGTAATAGGCCAGCGCGGGGTGTCCAGGTGGATGCAGTGTGTTGGTTTATGCAGTGTGCAGGTTTATGGCACCATAGTTTGTGCACAGCAGGGGAGGGAAAAGACTGGGAGAGCTGTACTGATACGGGATTTGATTTTAAAGGGAACTGATGGACGGTTCAGTGGCAATAAACAAGACTCTGGAATAGTATGTTCCTTCTGGTGGCAGGGTCAGGAATGTCTCTGAGCAGCTGCAGGCCATTCTGAAGGGGGCGGGTGAACTGCCAGCAGTTGTGGTACATGTCTGTACCAATGACATGGAGTAAAAAAAGACATGAGGTCCTGGAACAGGAATTTCAGAGTTAGTCGATTAAAAAGGAGGGCTCCTAGTGCCTCTCACTACTGAGTATAGGAATTAGATCAGATGAACATGTGGCTAAAGGGATGATGTAGGAGGGACGCCTTTCGATTTTTGGGTCACTGGGACAGTCCCTGGGTCGGTGGGAGTTGTACAAGCTGCACCTGAACCAGGATGGGTCCGATATCCTGGGTTGGTTCATGCTGATGAGGTTTTAAACTGATTAGAGGTGGAGCACAGAGTGGGTGTAAAGTCTGGAGCAAGGTCCAGTCAGATATTGAAAGAATACAAGGATGGTCAGCAGGTTAGTACTGCTGCCTCACAGCACCAGGGACCCGGGTTCGATTCCAGCCTTGGGTGACTGTCAGTGTGGAGTTTGTACATTCTCTCCATGTCTGCGTGGGTTTCCTCCCACAGTCCAAAGATGTGCAGGTCAGGTGAATTGGCCACGCTAAATTGCCATAGAGTTAGGTGCATTAGTTAAGGGAATTGGTCTGGGTGGGTTATTCTTCGGCGGGTCGGTGTGGACTAGATGGGCCGAAGGGCCTGTTTCCACACTGTAGGGAATCTAATCTGATTGAATCTGAAGAAAACAGGGGTATGAGAAGGCACATGGCAGAACTGGAAAGCCAAACTGTATCTACTTTAATGCAAGGAGCCTGACCAATAGGCCGATGAATTTGATGAGTGTTGCTGAGCATGTGGGAATATGATATTGTGAACATTCACTGAGACATGGTCAAAGGGAAGCACAGGACTGGAAGGGTCAAAAAGGTTCAGGCATGGGGTAGGGTTTTGGGGGGGGAGGAGTGGTGTGATGGGAAGGAGGACGGGCCATTGCAAGACCATAACTGCAACAGTGAGGGTGCATGTGTTAAAAGGCTCTTCAAATGGATGTGAGTGTAAGAGATACAGTTAGTAAGTTGTACAGATGACACCAAAATTGGAGGTGTAGTGGACAGCAAAAAGGGTTACCTCAGATTACAACAGGATCTGGACCAGATGGGCCAATGGGCTGAGAAGTGGCAGATGGAGTTTCATTTAGATAAATGCGAGGTGCTGCATTTTGGGAAAGCAAATCTTAGCAGGACTTATACACTTAATGGTAAGGTCCTAGGGAGTGTTGCTGAACAAAGAGACCTTGGAGTGCAGGTTCATAGCTCCTTGAAAGTGGAGTCACAGGTAGATAGGATAGTGAAGAAGGCGTTTGGTATGCTTTCCTTTATTGGTCAGAGTATTGAGTACAGGAGTTGGGAGGTCATGTTGCGGCTGTACAGGACATTGGTTAGGCCACTGTTGGAATATTGCGTGCAATTCTGGTCTCCTTCCTATCGGAAAGATGTTGTGAAAGTTGAAAGGGTTCAGAAAAGATTTACAAGGATGTTGCCAGGGTTGGAGGATCTGAGCTACAGGGAGAGGCTGAACAGGCTTGGGCTGTTTTCCCTGGAGCATCAGAGGCTGAAGGGTGACCTTAGAGGTTTACAAAATCATGAGGGGCATGGATAGGGTAAATACACAAAGTCGTTTTCCTGGGGTCGGGGAGTCCAGAACTAGAGGGCATAGGTTTAGGATGAGAGGGGAAAGATATAAAAGAGACTTAAGGAGCAACTTTTTCACACAGAAGGTGTATGGAATGAGCTGCCAGAAGAAGTGGTGGAGGCTGGTAAAATTACAACATTTAAGAGGCATCTGGATGGGTATATGAATAGGAAGGGTTTGGAGGGATATGGCCTGGTTGCTGGCAAATGGGACTAGCTAAGGTTGGAATATCTGGTTGGCATGGGCGAGTTGGACCAAAGTCTCTGTTTCCGTGCTCTACATCTACTATTGTCCCAAGTACCGAGATACAGTGAAAAGTGTTGTTGTGCGTGCTAAACAGGCAGATTGTACCATGCATCAGGGGAGCTGAACAGAGTGCAGAATACATTGTTGCAGCCGCAGAGATGGTGCAGAGAGAGATCAACATGAACAATTGAGAGATCTGTTCAGAAGTCTGATAACAGCAGGGAAGAAGCTCTCCTTAAATCTGTTGGTACATGTTTTCAATCTGTTGTATCTTCTGCCCAGTGGAAGAGTATACCCAGGTTGGGAAGGGTGTTTGGTTGTGTTGGCTGCTTTCCCGAGACAGGGGGAAGTATAGATGGAGGCATTGTACGTAAAATTTGTTTTTGTGATGGACTTGCTGCGTTCACAACTCTCTGTAATTTCTTGTGGTCTTGGGCAGAGCAATTGCCATCCCGAGCTGTGGAGTATTCGGATAGGATGCTTTCTATGGTGCATCTATAAAAACTGGTCAAGGCCATTGTGGACAGGCTGCATTTCCTTCTCCTTCTGAGGGAGTAGAGGCATTGCTGTGCTTTCTTGACTGTAGCATCAACGTGAATGATCTAGGAAAAATAGTTGGTGATCTTTACTCCTGTGAACTTGAAGCAGTTGATCACCTCCACCTCAGCACCCATTGATACTGACAGGGGTGTGTCCTCTACTACACTTCCTAAAGTCAATGACCGGCTCTTTGATTTCGCTGCTGTTAATGGAGGGGTTGTTGTCCATACACCATGCTGCTAAGCACTTGATTAGTTTCCTATATTCTGTCTTGTCATTGAGATCCAAGCTACAATAGTCGTTTTGCAATCTTTTGGATTCTCTCTAATCTTATCTGCCAAAGTTATCTCTTCTTGCCATTCTGATTTCCCTTTTAAGTGTACTGCTACACCCCCTGTACTCCTCAGGGGCTTCACTTGACCCCAGCTGTCTGTACCTGATACATGTCTCCTCCACTTTCTTGACCAGAGCCTCAATGTCTCTCGTCATCCAGTGTTTCCTCCTCCTGCCAGCCTTGCCCTTCACACTGGCACGAACATGTT
The DNA here is from genome assembly GCF_047496795.1 of Chiloscyllium punctatum. NCBI lineage: Eukaryota > Metazoa > Chordata > Chondrichthyes > Orectolobiformes > Hemiscylliidae > Chiloscyllium > Chiloscyllium punctatum. The sequence goes on from NC_092741.1 coordinate 4,564,177, forward strand.
GTCCTTGAACTCTCGTTACCTCGTTTTCGAAAGCCTCTCACTTGCCTGATGTCCCTTTACCTGCGAACAGCCTCCCCAATCATCAACTTTTGAAAGTTCCTGTCCAATACCATTAAAATTGACCTTGTCCCAATTTAGAACTTTAGCTTGTGGATCAAGCCTATCCTTTTCCATAACCATTTTAAAACTAAGAGAATTAAAATCAGTGGTCCCAAAGTGCTCCTGCACTATTATATCAGTCACTTGCCCTGCCTAGTTTCCCAAGAGGAGGTCAGATTTTGCCCTTTCTTTGGTCAGGCCATCTGAACATTGATTGAGAATACGTTCCTCCACCTAGCTTTGTGTCATCTGCGAATTTAGCAACAATGCCCTCAATTCCTTCATCCAGCTTATTAATATACAATGTGACTAGTTGTGGTCTCAAAACAAACCCCTGTGGAACTCCACTATGTACTGGCTGCCATTCTGACAAAGGCCTCCCTGCCTTCTGCCCATCAGTTAATCCTCTATCAGTGCCAGGGCTTTGGCCTGAGCACCATGGGCTACTTCCTTATTCAGCAGCTTCCCATGCAGCACCTTGTCACAGACCTTCTGTACATCTGAATAGATCACTTCCATTGCTTACACAGGGTGGTGCATGTTTGGAACGAGCTGCCAGTGGAAGTGGTTAAGCTGGGTACAATTACAACAATTAAAAGACATTTAGACAGTTAGACAGGTACGTGAAGGGGAAGGGTTTAGAAGGGTATGGGCCAAACGCAGGTAAGCGGGACTAGTTCAGTTTCGGGTATCGGGTCGGCTTGGACCAGTATATTCAAAGTTTTTTAATTAGTAAGAGAGTCAAGGAAAAGAGGGAAGTGCGGTTGAAGGTTCTCAGATAAACTGTGATCTCATTGAATGGCAGAGCAGGAGTAGATTGAATGGCCTATTCTCCTCCATCTTATGGTCTTAGGGTCTACAGGAGCTCCTCAGGGTAGTGTCTAGACTAGACCATCTTCAGCTGCTTCATCAATGACCTTCCTTTCATTATAAAGTCAAAAGTGGAGATGTTCACCAATGATTGCACAATGTTCAAAACCATTTGTGGTTCCTCAGACACTGAAGCTGTTCATGTTCAAATGCAGCAACGTCTGGACAGTAGCCAAACTCAGGCTGACAAGCGGGAAATGATATTTGTGCAATACAAGTGTCAGGCAATAACCAGCTTCAAAACCAGTCTATCTAACCATCCCCCCCTTGATGTTTAGTAGGGTTACCAGCACTGAATCCCTCCCGGTCAAAATCCTGAGGGTTATCATTGACCAGTAATTCCTATAAATATAACGGCTGGAAGTGGGGACAGCTCAGTGGTTAGCACTGCTGCCTCAGCACCGGGGACCCAGCTTTGATTCCAGCCTCCGGTTACTGTCTGTGTGGAGTTTGTACCTTCTTTCCATTTCTGTGTGGGTTTCCAAAGGGTGCTCAAGTTTTCTACTACAGTCCAAAGATTTTACAACAGACTGGGTATACTGCAGCGAGTAACTCCCCAAAACCTGTCCACCATCTATAAGGCACAAGTCAGGAGTGGGATGGCATACTCCCCACTTGCCCTGGATGGGCCCAGCTCCAACAACACTCAAGAAACTCAGCACCATCCTGGACAAAGCAGCCGCTTGATTGGCACCACACCCACAAACATTCACACCCTCCCCCATTGACGCTCTGTACCATCTACAAGATGCACTGCAGAAATTCGCCAAATATCCTCAGACAGCACCTTCCAGACCCACAACCACTTCCATCTGGAAGGACAAGGGCAGCAGCTACATGGGAACACCATCCCCTGCAAGTTCTCCTCCAAGCTCCTCACCATCTTGCGTTGGAAATATATCACTGTTCCTCCACTATTGTTGGGTCAAAATCCTAGGATTCCCCCCAATGGCATTGTGGGTCCAGATAAAGCACATGGACAGTAGCTCACCACCACCTTCTCAAGGACAGCTAAGGACGGCCAATAAATGCTGGATGTTCCAGTGCTGCCCTCAGGAATGAATAAAAAGACTGTTTTGTACAGACAAGGCTGCAAACCAAATCTGGATCATTACAGTGCCCTTTGTTGTTGCTCATTTCTCAGGATGTGGTTGTCACTGGAAAAACTGTTTTTTGTTTATTTTGGTCAGCCTGGGTTATTTACGCTTGCTGCGCCATCTGGGCGCAGGCTGGTATGACCAGGAAAGGAACCAGCTGTGTTTTTATTTGGACAGACATCACAGTGCTTTGGTGGATGTGAACCGCCACTGACTGGAGCATTGTTTACAGGTTCAGTAGGAACCTGTGCAGCACACATTCCTCAGACAGTCTCCCTCAGCACTGACCCTCCCACAGTGCGGCACTCCCTCAGCACTCCCCTCCCACAGTGCGGCACTCCCTCAGCACTACCCTCCCACAGTGCGGCACTCCCTCACCGCTGACCCTCCCACAGTGCGGCACTCCCTCAGCGCTGACCCTCCCACAGTGCCGCACTCCCTCAGCGCTGGCCCTCCGACAGTGCGGCACTCCCTCAGCGCTGACCCGCCCACAGTGCGGCACTCCCTCAGCGCTGACCCTCCCACAGTGCGGCACTCCCTCAGCGCTGACCCTCCCACAGTGCGGCACTCCCTCAGCGCTGACCCGCCCACAGTGCGGCACTCCCTCAGCGCTGACCCGCCCACAGTGCGGCACTCCCTCAGCGCTGACCCGCCCACAGTGCGGCACTCCCTCAGCGCTGACCCGCCCACAGTGCGGCACTCCCTCAGCGCTGACCCGCCCACAGTGCGGCACTCCCTCAGCGCTGACCCTCCCATAGTGCGGCACTCCCTCAGCGCTGGCCCTCCGACAGTGCGGCACTCCCTCAGCGCTGACCCGCCCACAGTGCGGCACTCCCTCAGCGCTGACCCGCCCACAGTGCGGCACTCCCTCAGCGCTGACCCTCCCACAGTGCGGCACTCCCTCAGCGCTGACCCGCCCACAGTGCGGCACTCCCTCAGCGCTGACCCGCCTACAGTGCGGCACTCCCTCAGCGCTGACCCGCCTACAGTGCGGCACTCCCTCAGCGCTGACCCGCCCACAGTGCGGCACTCCCTCAGCGCTGACCCGCCCACAGTGCGGCACTCCCTCAGCGCTGACCCGCCCACAGTGCGGCACTCCCTCAGCGCTGACCCGCCCACAGTGCGGCACTCCCTCAGCGCTGACCCGCCCACAGTGCGGCACTCCCTCAGCGCTGACCCGCCCACAGTGCGGCACTCCAAGCCTGAGCCAATCCAAATGTACTGTTTAAACCTGTCGGTCAATTCCTAACCATCTGTATCCCTCTGCTCCCCACCTACTCATGCATCTGTCCTAATGCATCTTAAATGAATCTACCGTGCTCTGCCTCCAACACCTCTGCTGGCAACGCGTTCCAGACACCCACCACCCTCTGTGTAAAATACTTGCCACATGTATCCCCCTTAAACGCTTCGCCTCTCATCTTGAAAGCGTGATCTCTCGTTATTGAATTCCTCACCCTGGGAAAAAGCTTGTCTTCATCCACCCTGTTTATACCCTTCATGATTTTGTATACCTCAATCAGGTCCCTGCCCCCCAATCGCCTCCTCTCTAATGAACACAAACCTAACCTACTCAACCTCTCTTCATAGCTCGCACCTTCCATACCAGGCAACATCCTCGTAAACCTTCCCTGCACCCTCTCCAAAGGGTCCACATCCTTTTGGTAATGTGGCGACCAGAACTGTACACAGTATTCTAAATGCAGTCAAACCAATGTTTTGTACAATTTTAACATGACCTGCCTGCTCTTATACTCAATGCCCCGTCCAGTGAAGGCAAGCATACTATATGCCGCCTTGATCACTCTATCCAACTGTACAGCAACCTTCAGGGTACAATGGACCTGCACTCCCAGACTTCGATGTGGACATTTTGGAGATATGGTTAGAGCAGGGACAGGAATGGTTGTTGCAGGTTCCAGGATTTAGATGTTTCAGTAAAAACAGAGAAGGTGGTAAAAGAGGGGGAGGTGTGGCATTGTTGGTCAAGGACAGTATTACCGTTGCAGGAAGGATGTTTGGGGACTCGTCAACTGAGGTAGTATGGGCTGAGGTTAGAAACAGGAAATGAGAGGTCACCCTGTTGGGAGGTTTCTATAGTGCCAGAGATGTACAGGAAAGGATAGCAAAGATGGTTCTCGGTAGGAGTGAGAAAGACAGGGTAGTTGTCATGGGGGACTTCAACTTTCCAAATGTTGACTGGGGACACTATAGTACGAGTACTATAGATGAATCAGTTTTTGTCCAGTGTGTGTAGGAGGGCTTCCTGACCCAGTATGTAGACAGGCCTACAAGGGGGCGAAGCCACATTAGATTTGGTACTGGGTAATGAGCCCGGTCAGGTGTTAGACTTGGAAGTAGGTGAGCACTTTGGTGATAGCGATCACAATTCTGTTATGTTTACTTTAGTGATAGAAAAGGATAGGTGTATACCACTGGGCAAGAGTTACAGCTGGGGGAAAGGCAATTACAATACAATTAGGCAAGATTTAGGAAGCATAGGATGGGGAAGGAAACTGCAGGGGAGAGGCACATTAGAAATGTGGAGCTTATTCAAGGAACGTGACTGTGTGTCCTAGATAAGTATGTACCTGTCAGGAAGGCAAGAAGCTGTAGAGCACGGGAGCCGTGGTTTACAAAGGAAGTGGAATCTCAGGTCACGAGGAAGAAGAAGGCTTATGTTAGGATGCGATGTGAAGTCTCAGTTAGGGCACTTGAGGGTTACAAGGTAGCCAGGAAAGACCTAAAGAGAGAGCTCAGAAGAGCCAGGAGGGGACATGGGAAGTTGTTGGTGGTTAGGATCTGGGTAAATCCGAAGGCTTTCTATAGGTATTTAAGGCATAAAAGAATGACGAGAGTAAGATTAGGGCCAATCAAGGATAGTAGTGGGAAGTTGTGTGTGGAATCAGAGGAGATGGGGGAAGCACTTAATGAATATTTTTCGACAGTATTCACTCTAGAAAATGACAATGTTGTCGAGGAGAGTCCTGGTGGGATTGAGGTTCACAAGGAAGAGGTTTTAGAAATCCTGCAGAGTGTGAAAATAGATAAGTCCCGTGGGCCGGATGGGATTTATCCTAGGATCCTCTGGGAAGCCAGGGAGGAGATTGCCAAGCCTTTGTCATTGTCTGCAGGAATCGTGCCAGAAGACTGGAGGATAGCAAATGTGGTTCCCCTGAACAAGAAGGGGAGTAGAGACAATCCTGGTAATTATAGACCAGTGAGCCTTACTTCAGTTATTGGTAAAGTGTTGGAAAAGGTTATTAGAGTGAGGATTTATAATCATCAGGAAAAGAATAATTTGATTAGGGATAGTCAGCACGGTTTTGTGAAGGGTAAGTCGTGTCTCACAAACCTTATTGAGTTCTTTGAGAAGGTGACCAAACAGGTAGATGAGAGTAAACCGGTTGATATGGATTTCAGCAAGGCGTTCGATAAGGTTCCCCACAGTAGGCTATTGTACAAAATGCGGAGGAATGGGATTGTGGGAGATATAACAGTTTGGATCAGGAGTTGGTTTGCTGAAAGAAGACAGAGGGTGGTGGTTGATGGGAAATGTTCATCCTGGAGCCCAGTTACCATTGGTGTACCGCAAGGGTCAGTGTTGGGTCCACTGCTGTTCGTCACTTTTATAAATGACCTGGATGAGGGCGTAGAAGGGTGGGTTAGTAAATTTGCAGATGACACTAAGGTCGGTGGAGTTGTGGATAGTGACAAAGGATGTTGTAGGTTACAGAGAGACATAGATAAGCTGCAGAGCTGGGCTGAGAGGTGGCAAATGGAGTTTAATGCGGACAAGTGTGAGGTGATTCACTTTGGTTGGAGTAACCAAAATGCAAAGTGGGAGGGGGAGTTGAAATGTTGGGCCACGGGTCGGTGTGGTTGATTGGTGCGGGTGTCCCAGAGATGTTCCCTAAAGCGCTCTGCTAGGAGGCACCCAGTCTCCCCCAATGTAGAGGAGACCGCATCGGGAGCAACGGATACAATAAATGATATTAGTGGATGTGCAGGTAAAACTTTGATGGATGTGGAAGGCTCCTTTAGGGCCTTGGATAGAGGTGAGGGAGAAGGTGTGGGCGCAGGTTTTACAGTTCCTGCGGTGGCAGGGGAAAGTGCCAGGATGGGAGGGTGGATTGTAGGGGGGCGTGGACCTGACCAGGTAGTCACGGAGGGAACGGTCTTTGCGGAAGGCGGAAAGGGGTGGGGAGGGAAATATATCCCTGGTGGTGGGGTCTGTTTGGAGGTGGCGGAAATGTCGGCGGATGATTTGGTTTATGCGAAGGTTGGTAGGGTGGAAGGTGAGCACCAGGGGTGTTCTGTCCTTGTTACGGTTGGAGGAGTGGGGTCTGAGGGCGGAGGTGCGGGATGTGGATGAGATGTGTTTGAGGGCATCTTTCACCACGTGAGAGGGGATATTGTGGTCTCTAAAGAAGGAGGCCATCTGGTGTGTTCTGTGGTGGAACTGGTCCTCCTGGGAGCAGATACGGCGGAGGCAGAGGAATTGGGAATATGGGATGGCATTTTTGCAAGAGGTAAGGTGGGAAGAGGTGTAATCCAGGTAGCTCTGGGAGTCGGTGGGTTTGTAAAAAATGTCAGTGTCAAGTCGGTCGTCATTAATGGAGATGGAGAGGTCCAGGAAGGGGAGGGAGGTGTCGGAGATGGTCCAGGTAAATTTAAGGTCAGGGTGGAATGTGTTGGTGAAGTTGATGAATTGCTCAACCTCCTCGCGGGAGCACGAGGTGGCGCCAATGCAGTCATCAATGTAGCGGAGGAAGAGGTGGGGAGTGGTGCCGGTGTAATTACGGAAGATCAACTGTTCTACGTATCCAACAAAGAGACAGGCATAGCTGGGGCCCATACGTGTGCCCATGGCTACGCCTTTGGTCTGGAGGAAGTGGGAGGATTCAAAGGAGAAATTGTTAAGGGTGAGGACCAGTTCAGTTGTTAAGAAGGCATAGAGTGTTTTGGCCTTTATTAATAGAGGGATTGAGTTCCGGAACCATGAGGTCATGCTGCAGCTGTAGAAAGCTCTGGTACGGCCACCCTTGGAGCATTGTGTACAGTTCTGGTCACCGCATTATAAGAAGGATGTTGAAGCTTTGGAAAGGGTGCAGAGGAGATTTACTAGGATGTTGCCTGGTATGGAGGGAAGGTCTTACGAAGAAAGGCTGAGGGCCTTGAGGCTGTTTTCGTTAGAGAGACGTAGGTTGAGAGGTGACTTAATAGAGACATATAAGAAAATCAGAGGGTTAGATAGGGTGGACAGGGAGAGCCTTTTTCCAAGTATGGGGACGGCAAACACGAGGGGACATCGCTTTAAAATGAGGGGAGATAGGTTTTAGACAGATGTCAGAGGTAGTTTCTTTACTCAGAGAGTAGTAAGGGTATGGAATGCTTTGCCTGCAACGGTCGTAGATTTGCCAACTTTAAGTACATTTAAGTCGTCATTGGACAGGCATATGGACATACATGGAATAGTGTAGGTGGGATGGGCTTCAGATTGGCTTATCTCTCCACGCTTCAGGCTCACTGCCTTTATTCCTGATGAAGGGCTTTTGCCCGAAACATCGCTTTCGAAGCTACTTGGATGCTGCCTGAACTGCTGTGCTCTTCCAGCATCACTAATCCAGAATTCAGATTGGTGTGACAGGTCGGCGCAATATAGAGGGCCGAAGGGCCTGTACTGCGCTGTAATGTTCTCTGTTCTATCTCTCTGCTCATCAACTTTTCCCAAGGCTCTTCCGTTTGTAGTTCAATCTAGAATCAGACGTTCCAGAATGTATCCCCTCCCTGTTGATGAAGCTGTGTGTGTAAAGTTCTCCCTGATCCCTGCCCATGCTGAGTGACTCAGTTGGAGCAGCTGAGTGTGACGTTGACACTGAAACTCTGTGTTTACTCATGTACCTCCACCCTGCTCAGGAATGTTCTCATGACAGTGCCTGTGTGAGCTGGAACTTGCGAACCGGAAAATCCAGTTTCAGTGCTGGGTCCTCGACTTTTTGTCATTTATATCAATGATTTTGATGCGCGCATAAGAGGTACAGTTAGTAAGTTTGCAGATGACACCAAAATTGGAGGTGTAGTGGACAGCGAAGTGGGTTACCTCAGATTACAACAGGATCTGGACCAGATGGGCCAATGGGCTGAGAAGTGACTGATGGAGTTTAATTTAGATAAATGCGAGGTGCTGTATTTTGGGAAAGCAAATCTTCGCAGGACTTATACACTTAATGGTAAGGTCCTAGGGAGTGTCGCTGAACAAAGAGACCTTGGAGTGCAGGTTCATAGCTCCTTGAAAGTGGAGTCGCAGGTAGATAGGATAGTGAAGAAGGTGTTTGGTATGCTTTCCTTTATTGGTCAGAGAATTGAGTACAGGAGTTGGGAGGTCATGTTGCGGCTGTACAGGATATTGGTTAGGCCACTGTTGGAATATTGCATGCAATTCTGGTCTCCTTCCTATCAGAAAGATGTTGTGAAACTTGAAAGGGTTCAGAAAAGATTTACAAGGATGTTGCCAGGGTTGGAGGATCTGAGCTACAGGGAGAGGCTGGACAGGCTGGGGCTGTTTTCCCTGGAGTGTTCGGAACCTTATAGAGGTCCTCACTGTCCCGGGGCGGTTCCCAGTCACTGTCCCAGTGTAGATCCCAGTCACTGTTCCAGTGCAGTCCTCACTGTCCCGGGCGGTTCCCAGTGCAGTCCTCTCTGTCCCGGGGCGGTTCCCAGTCACTGTCCCCGTGCTGTCCTCACTGTCCCAAAGCAGATCCCTGTCACTGTCCCTGTGCAGTCCTCACTGTCCCAGGGCGGTTCCCAGTCTCTGTCCCGGGGCGGTTCCCTGTCACTGTCCCAGAGCAGTCCTCACTGTCCCAGAGCAGTCCTCACTGTCCCGGGGCAGTTCCCAGTGCAGTCCTCACTGTCCCGGGGCAGTTCATGGTCACTGTCCCAGTGGTGTCCTCACTGTCCCGGGACGGTTCCCAGACACTGTCTCGGGGCAGTTCCCAGTCACTGTCCCAGTGTACTCCTCACTGTCCTGGGGCCGTTCCCAGTCACTGTCCCAGTGCACTCCTCACTGTCCCGGGACGGTTCCCAGTGCTGTCCTCACTGTCCCAGACCGGTTCCCAGACACTGTCACAGGGCAGTTCCCAGTCACTCTCCCAGTGCAGTCCTCACTGTCCTGGGGCAGTTCCCTGTCACTGACCCAGTGCAGACCTCACTGTCCCGGGGCGATTCTCAGTCACTGTCCCAGTGCAGTCCTCGCTGTCCCGGGGCGATTCCCAGTGCAGTCCTCACTGTCCCAGGGCAGTTCACGGTCACTGTCCCAGTGCAGTCCTCACTGTCCTGGGGCAATTCCCAGACTCTGTCCCAGTGCAGTCCTCGCTGTCCCAGGGCGATTCCCAGTGCAGTCCTCACTGTCCTGGGGCGATTCCCAGTCACTGTCCCAGTGCTGTCCTCACTGTCCCGGGGCGATTCCCGGTCACTGTCCCAGTGCTGTCCTCACTGTCCCGGGGCGATTCCCGGTCACTGTCCCAGTGCAGTCCTCACTGTCCCGGGGCGATTCCCGGTCACTGTACCAGTGCAGTCCTCACTGTCCCGAGGCGGTTCCCAGTCACTGTCCCAGTGCAGTCCTCACTGTCCCAGGGCAGTTCCCAGTCACTGTCCCAGTGCAGTCCTCACTGTCCCGGGGTGATTCCCGGTCACTGTCCCAGTGCTGTCCTCACTGTCCCGGGGCAATTTCCGGTCACTGTCCCAGTGCTATCCTCACTCTCCCAGGGCGGTTCCCAGTCACTGTCCCAGTGCAGTCCTCGCTGTCCCGGGGCGATTCCCAGTGCAGTCCTCACTGTCCCAGGGCGATTCCCGGTCACTGTCCCAGTGCAGTCCTCGCTGTCCCGGGGCGATTCCCAGTGCAGTCCTCACTGTCCCGGGGCGGTTCCCAGTCACTGTCCCAGTGCAGTCCTCACTGTCCCGGGGCGGTTCCCGGTCACTGTCCCAGTGCAGTCCTCGCTGTCCCGGGGCGATTCCCAGTGCAGTCCTCACTGTCCCGGGGCGGTTCCCAGTCACTGTCCCAGTGCAGTCCTCACTGTCCTGGGGTGATTCCCAGTCACTGTCCCAGTGCAGTCCTCGCTGTCCCGGGGCGATTCCCAGTGCAGTCCTCACTGTCCCGGGGCGGTTCCCAGTCACTGTCCCAGTGCAGTCCTCACTGTCCCGGGGCGATTCCCAGTCACTGTCCCAGTGCAGTCCTTGCTGTCCCGGGGCAGTTCCCAGTCACTGTCCCGGGGCAGTCCTCACTGTCCCGGGGTGATTCCCAGACACTGTCCCAGTGCAGTCCTCGCTGTCCCGGGGCGATTCCCAGTGCAGTCCTCACTGTCCCGGGGCGGTTCCCAGTCACTGTCCCAGTGCAGTCCTCACTGTCCCAGTGCAATCCTTGCTGTCCCAGGGCAGTTCCCAGTCACTGTCCCGGGGCGATTCCCAGACACTGTCCCAGTGCAGTCCTCACTGTCCCGGGGTGATTCCCAGACACTGTCCCAGTGCAGTCCTTGCTGTCCCGGGGTGATTCCCAGTCACTGTCCCGGGGCGGTTCCCAGACACTGTCCCAGTGCAGTCCTCACTGTCCTGGGGCAATTCCCAGTCACTGTCCCAATGCTGTCCTCACTGTCCCGGGGCGATTCCCAGACACTGTCCCAGTGCAGTCCTCACTGTCCCGGGGTGATTCCCAGTCACTGTCCCAGTGCAGTCCTCACTGTCCTGGGGCAATTCCCAGTCACTGTCCCAGTGCTGTCCTCACTGTCCCGGAGCGATTCCCAGACACTGTCCCAGTGCAGTCCTTGCTGTCCCGGGGCGATTCCCAGTCACTGTCCCAGTGCAGTCCTCACTGTCCCGGGGTGATTCCCAGTCACTGTCCTGGGGCGGTTCCCAGTCACTGTCCCAGTGCAGTCCTCACTGTCCCGGGGTGATTCCCAGTCACTGTCCCGGGGCAATTCCCAGTCACTGTCCCAGTGCAGTCCTCACTGTCCCGGGGTGATTCCCAGTCACTGTCCCGGGGCAGTTCCCAGTCACTGTCCCAGTGCAGTCCTCACTGTCCCGGGGTGATTCCCAGTCACTGTCCCGGGGTGATTCCCAGTCACTGTCCCGGGGTGATTCCCAGTCACTGTCCCGGGGTGATTCCCAGTCACTGTCCCGGGGTGATTCCCAGTCACTGTCCCGGGGTGATTCCCAGTCACTGTCCCGGGGCAGTTCCCAGTCACTGTCCCAGTGCAGTCCTCACTGTCCCGGGGTGATTCCCAGTCACTGTCCTGGGGCGGTTCCCAGTCACTGTCCCAGTGTAGTCCTCACTGTCCTGGGGCAATTCCCAGTCACTGTCCCAGTGCAGTCCTCACTGTCCCGGGGTGATTCCCAGTCACTGTCCCGGGGCAATTCCCAGTGCAGTCCTCACTGTCCCGGGGCAATTCCCAGTCACTGTCCCAGTGCAGTCCTCACTGTCCCGGGGCAGTTCCCAGTCACTGTCCCAGTGCAGTCCTCACTGTCCTGGGGCAGTTCCCAGTCACTGTCCCAGTCACTGTCCCAGTGCAGTCCTCAGTACCCTGGGTATTTACATGGTTTCCTTTCCCACCTCCAAACCTTTTTATGAGGCATCATGCTGGGACCCGATTCCGGGTGAATCTGGGCTTTAGGTAGCAGGCAGGTTCTGACGAGGGTCACTGGACCCAAAATATTAACTCTGAGTTCTCTCCATTCAGGGAGAGCTCAGCAGCATTTAAAGTTTCCAGAACAAGTCATAGGACAGAGCAAGTGGAGATGATCAGGAATCTAACTCCAGGCACAGCAGATAAGGGGATAGCTATGAGAAAGGATGTCGTCGACACAGGACTGAGGCTGTTGGACTTAAATACATGTGTACATGAAACAAGGGAAATGAGCTTGTAGTGCAGATTGACATTGATAAGTACGATGTAGTAGGTATCACAGAGATGTGGCTGCAAGGGGCTCAGGGCTGGGAACGAAGTATAAAAGGATACACATTGAATCGAAAGGACAGGTAAATGGGCGGGGGTTGCCTTGTAAGTAAGAAATGAAATTAAATCGATAGCAAGAAGTGATATAGAGACGGAAGGTGTAGATTCTGTTTGGGTAGGAAAGGGAAAATGACCCTGATGGGAGTTCTGTACAGGCAATAGTCAGGAAGTGGGGAAGAAAACAAATCAGGCAATAGATCATATAATAAAGGCACTATTACAATAATCACAGGGGACTTCAATATGCAGCAGCACTGGGAAAATCAGGTTGGTAGCGGATCACAAGAATGGAACTTGGTGCAGTTGTCTGCAAGATGGTATTTTTGGAGCAGCTTGTGGTAGAGCCCAGGAAGGAACAGGCAGTGCTGGATTTAACGATGTGTTAGGAGGCAGACTTGATTAGGGAGCTTAAACTACAGGACCATGACCCGAATGTGATGGAATTCATCCTTCGCTTTGAGAGGGAGAAACTGGAATCAGCCGTAATGGGATTACCATTGGGTAAACGGAACTCCAAAGACATGAGGGAGGAGCTGGCCAGAGTTGATTGGAAGGGGAGCCGAGCAGAGGGGATGATGGTGGAGCAGCAGTGGCAAGAGTTTTTGGGGGTAATTTGGGAGGCACAGCAGAAATCCATCCCAAGGAAGAAGTAACACACTAAGGGGAGGATGTGGCAATCATGGCTAACAAGGGGAGTCAGGGACAGTATGAAAGCAAATGAGAAAGCATACAATGGGGGTGTGTGTTAGTGGGAAGTCAGGCAATTGGGAAGCCTTCGAAACTGACAGAGTCATGGAGATATACAGCACAGAAATATACCCTTCGGTCCAACTCGGCCATGATGGTCAGATATCCGAGACAAATCTAGTCCCATTTGCCAGCATTTAGCCATATCCCTCCAAACCCTTCCCATTCATATACACATCTAGATGCTTTTCAAATGTTGTAATTGTACCAGCCTCCACCACTTCCTCTAACAGCTCATTCCATACACTCACCACCCTCTGTGTGAAAACGTTTTCCCTCAGGTTCCTTTCAAATCTTTCCCCTCTCACCTTAAACCTATGATCTCTAGTTCTGGACTCCCCCACACAAGGCAAAAGCCTGGTCTATTTACCCTATCCATGCTCCTCATGACTTTATAAACCTCAATAAGGTCACCCCTCAGCCTCCGATGTTCCAGGCAAAACATCCCAGCCTATTGGGCGGCACGGTGGCACAGTGGTTAGCACTGCTGCCTCACAGCGCCAGAGACCCGGGTTCAATTCCCGCCTCAGGCGACTGACTGTGTGGAGTTTGCACGTTCTCCCCGTGTCCGCGTGGGTTTCCTCCGGGTGCTCCGGTTTCCTCCCACAGTCCAAAGATGTGCAGGTCAGGTGAATTGGCCATGCTAAATCGCCCATAGCGTTAGGTAAGAGGTAGACGTAGATGTAGATGTAGGGGTATGGGTGGGTTACGCTTCGGCGGGGCGGTGTGGACTTGTTGGGCCGAAGGGCCTGTTTCCACACTGTAAGTAATCTAATCTAATCTAATCTAATCTAATCTATAGATAGACTGGAGAGTTGGGCGGAAAAGTGGCAGATGGTTTCCAATCCACACAAATGTGAGGTGATGCATTTAGGCAAAACTAATTCTAAAGCGAATTATACAATGAACGGAAGAGCCTTGGGAAAAGTTGATGGGCAGAGAGATCTGGGAGTGCAGGTCCATTGTACCCTGAAGGTTGCTGCACAGGTGGATAGAGTGGTCACAAAGGCATATGGTATGCTTTCCTTCACTGGACGGGGTATTGAGTATAAGAGCTGGCAAGTCATGTTAAAATTGTACAAGACAAGTAAAGGCAAGCATTCCAAACGCCGCCTTCATCACCCTGCTTATCTGTGACTCCACGTTCAAAAAGCTTTGAACCTGCAGTCTAAGGTCTCTTTGTTCAGCAACACTCCTCAGGACCTTACCATTAAGTGTATAAGTCCTGCCCTGATTTGTCTTTCCAAAATGCAGACCTCACGTTTATCTAAATGAAACTCCATCTACCACCCCTTGGACCATTGGCCCATCTTATTCAAGATCCTGTTGTACTCTGAGGTAACCTCCTTCACTGTCCACTACACCTCAATTTTGGTGTCATCTGTAAACTTACTAACCTTACCTCCTATGTTCACATCCCAATCATATATAAATGACAAAAAGCAATGGACCCAGCACCGATCCTTGTGGCACTCCACTGGTCACAGGCCTCCAGTCTGAAAAACAACTCTATACCACCACCCTTTTTCTTCTACCTTCAAGTCAGTTCTGTATCCAAATGGCTAGTTCTCTCAGTGTTTTCATCATTTATATAAATGATTTGGATGTGAGCATAAGAGGTACAGTTAGTAAGTTTGCAGATGACACCAAAATTGGAGGTGTAGTGGACAGCGAAGAGGGTTACCTCGGATTACAACAGGATCTGGACCAGATGGGCCAATGGGCTGAGAAGTGACAGATGGAGTTTAATTCAGATAAATGTGCATTTTGGAAAAGCAAATCTTAGCAGGACTTATGCACTTAATGGTAAGGTCCTAGGGAGTGTTGCTGAACAAAGAGACCTTGGAGTGCAGGTTCATAGCTCCTTGAAAGTGGAGTCACAGGTAGATAGGATAGTGAAGAAGGTGTTTGATATGCTTTCCTTTATTGGTCAGAGTATTGAGTACAGGAGTTGGGAGGTCATGTTGTGGCTGTACAGGACATTGGTTAGGCCACTGTTGGAATATTGCGTGCAATTCTGGTCTCCTTCCTATCGGAAAGATGTTGTGAAACTTGAAAGGGTTCACAAAAGATTTACAAGGATGTTGCCAGGGTTGGAGGATTTGAGCTACAGGGAGAGGCTGAACAGGCTGGGGCTGTTTTCCCTGGAGCGTTCGGAACCTTATAGAGGTTTATAAAATCATGCAGGGCATGAATAGGATAATAGACAAAGTCATTTCCCTGGGGCGGAGAGAGTCCATAACTAGAGGGCACAGGTTTATGGTGAGAGGGGAAAGATATAAAAGAGACCTAAGGGGCAACCTTGTCACTCAGGGTGGTACGTGTCTGGAATGAGCTGCCAGAGGAAGTGGTGGAGGCTGGTACAATTGCAACATTTAAAAGGCATCTGGATGGATATATGAATAGGAAGGGTTTGGAGGGATATGGGCCGGGTGCTGGCAGGTGGGACTAGATTGGGTTGGGATATCTGGTCAGCATGGACGAGTTGGACAGAAGGGTCTATTTCCGTGCTATACATCTCTATGCCTCTGTGACCTAACCTTGCTAACCAGTCTACCATGAGGAACCTCCGCATTGTCAAACACCTTTCTGAAGTTCATATAGATCACGTCCACCACTCTGCCCTCATTAATCAGTAAAGTTTGTGAGACCTGATTTCCCACGCACAAAACCATGTTGACTGTGCCTAATCAGTCCTTGCCTTTCCAAATACATGTATATCCTGTCCCTCAGGATTCCCTCCAACAACTTGCCCACCACCAATGACAGGCTCACTGGTCTACAGTTCTCTGGCTTGTCCTTCCCACCCTTCTTAAATAGTGGCATTATATTTGCCAACCTTCAGTCTTTCAGCACCTCACCTGTGACTATCGATGATACAAATATCTCAGCAAGAGGCCCAGCAATCACTTCTCTAGCTTCCCACAGAATTCTCAGGTACACCTGATCAGGTCTTGGGGATTTTTCCACTTTTTTGCATTTCAAGACATCCAGCAGTTCCTCCTCTGTAATCTGGACATTTTTCAAGATGTCACTATCTATTTCCCTATATCTTCCATGACCTTCTCCACAGTAAACACTGATACAAAATACTGGTTTAATCTCTCCCCCATTTGCTGCAGTCTCACACATAGGCAGCCTTGCTGATCTTTGAGGGGCCCGAAGTCCCCCTCATTTTCCATTGTCCTTAATGTATTATGAAGTCCCTTTGGCAAATAGGGTTAGGGAGAATCCAGTGCTATCAAATGTCCCCATTTTGTCCTCCTGATTTCCCTTTTAAGTGGGGAGTTGAAAACTAGGGGGCATAGGTTTAAGATGAAAGGAGAAAGATTAAAACTGACCTGAGGGGCACCTTCTTCACACAGAGAATGGTGCGTGTGTGGAATAGGCTGTCCGAGAAAGTGGTTGAGGCAAATACAATAGCAACATTTTAAAAACATTTGGATAGATATATGGTTGGGAAGGCTGTGAAAGAATATGGACCAAATGTGGACAGTTTGGGCCAAGGGGCCTGTTTCCATGCTGTATTACTCTGTCTCGAAGTATACTCCTACTGCCTTCATATTTTTCTGGGGATTCACTTGATCTCTGCTGTCTATACCTGACAAATGCTTCCTCCTTTTTCTTGACCAAACCTTCGATTTCTCTATAATTCAGCAGCCCTTGCACCTACCAGCCTTTCCTTTCACCCGAACAGGAATATGCTTTTTCTGGACTCTCATCATCTCATTTCTGAAGGCTTCCCATTTTCCAGCCGTCCCTTTACCTGCAAACAACTGCCTCCAGTAAACTTTTGAAAGTTCTTGCCTAATATCATCAAAATTAACCTTCCTCCAGTTTAGAACTTCAACTGTTAGATCTGGTCTATCCTTTTCCATCATTATTTTAAAATGAATAGAATTATGGTCACTGGCCCCAAAGTGCTCCCCCACAGACACCTCAGTCACCTGCCCTGCCTTATTTCCCAAGAGTAGGTCAGGTTTTTCACCTTCTCTAGTAGGTTCAACAACATACTGAATCACGCACCTTCCTGTACACTTAACAAATTCCTTTCCATCTAAACCCTTAACACTATGGCAATCCCATTCTGTTTGGAAAGTTAAAATCACCGAATATAACAACCCTATTATTCTTACAAATCTTACAAATTTGTTTCTCAGTTTCCTGCTGGCTATTGGGTATAGTACAATTTCAATAAGGTGATCATCTCTTTCTTATTTCTCACTTCCACCCAATTAATTTCCTTGGATGTATTTCCAGGAAGATCATCCCTAAGTACAGTCATAATGTTATCCCTAATCAAAAATGCCACTCCCCCTCCTCTCTTGCCCCCTTTCTATCCTACCTATAGCATCTACAGCCTGAAACATTAAGCTGCCAGTCCTGTCCATCCTTGAGCCACGCCTCTGTAATCGCCATGGTATCCTAGTCCCATGTTCCTAACCATTGCCCTGGGGTCATCTGCTTTCCCTGTCAGGCCTCTTACATTGCAATAAATGCAGTTTAATTTATTGTTCACTGCTTTGTTCCTGACTGTTTGACTTGCTCCTTTTCCCAACTGTACAAGTCTCAGACTAATCTCTTTCCTCACCATTTCCCTGGGTCCCAAACCCACCTGCTTTTTTTTTTCCTGGTTTAAATCTTCTCAAGCAACTGTAGCAAATCTCCCTGCCACTGTATAGTCCCCTTACAATTCAAGTGCAATCTGTCCTACTTATCCAGGTCACTTCTACCCCAGAACAGATTTCAATAAACCAAAAATGTGAATCCTTCTCCCCTGCACCAGCTCCTGAGTCGTGCATTCATCTGCTCTATGCTCCTATTCCTACCCTTAGTAGCTCATGACACTAAGGTTATTCAGATATTATGACCCTCGAGGACCTTTGTTGTAAATTCCTGCATAGCTTTCTATATTCTCTCCTCAAAATCCCACCCTTTTCTCTTCCAGTGCCGTTGATTCCAATGTGTACATGACCACCTGCTGGTCCCCCTCCCCATTGAGAATATTCTGAACCTTCTCCGAGGACAACTGAACAAGTGGTAAGAGAGGAGATGATGAAATCCTGGGACTAGTTGAGTTTGGGATTATGATTGACAAGGACTGGTTGGACTGAAGGGTCTGTTTCCGTGCTTTGACTCTGAGAGTAAGTCAGCTAGTCATATAAAAGAAGATGACAAAAGTTTTTTGTTTTAGGTATCTGAAAGGTTAGAGAGGGGGAAGAGTGGACATTAGACTGCTGGAAAATGAGGCTGGAGAAATAGTAATGGGGAACAAAGAAATGGCAGAGTAACTGAGCTGGGACTTTGCATTAGTTTTCCTGATGGAAGACACTAGCAGCATACCAGTGTTTTGGCCTTTATTAATAGAGGGATTGAGCTCCGGAACCAGGAGGTTATGCTACAGCGGTACAAAACTCTGGTGCGGCTGCACTTGGAGTATTGTAAACAGTTCTGGTCACCGCATTATAAGAAGGCTGTGGAAGCTTTGGAAAGGGTGCAAAGGAGATTTACTAGGATGTTGCCTGGTTCGGAAGAAAGGCCTTGAGGCTGTTCTCGTTAGAGAGAAGAAGGTTGAGAGGTGACTTAATAATCACCTCTCAACCTTCAAGATAATCAGAGGGTTAGATAGGGTGGACAGGGAGAGCCTTTTTCCAAGTATGGGGACGGCAAACACAAGGGGACATAGCTTTAAAATGAGGGGAGATAGGTATAAGAATGATGTCAGAGGTAGTTTCTTTACTCAGAGAGTCGTAAGGGTATGGAATGCTTTGCCTGCAACGGTAGTAGATTCGCCAACTTAAGTACATTTAAGTCATCGTTGGACAGGCATATGGACATACATGGAATAGTGTAGGTTAGATGGGCTTCAGATCAGTATGACAGGTTGGCACAATATCGAGGGCTGAAGGGGCCTGTACTGCGCTGCAATGTTCTATGTTCTATGTACCAGAACTTCGAGAGTCAGGGGTGGAATGAGTGTAGTGGCCGTCACTGAGGAGGTGATGCTGGGAGAAGCTGATAGGTCTGTAAATGGATAAATCATACAGACCACACCTGATGAAGATATTTCTGGAGATTATAGAGGCATTGGTGGTAATCTTTCAGGAATCACTGGAGTCAGGGACGGATTCAGGATTGGAAAATAGCTACTGTAAGAAGGGAGGGAGACAGAAGACAGGAAACTGTCGGCAGATAGCCTGCCCTTGGTTGTTGATAAGATTTTGGAATCCATTAAAATGAGATTGCCGAGTACATGAACATCTGTGTGTAAAGTAGGGCTGAGCAGCATGGCTTTTCCCAGGGAAGATCATGCCTGAGCAATCTGTTAGAATTCTTTGGGGAGATTATGATTAAGTTAGAGAAAGGAGAGTCAGTGGATGTGATCTATTTGAATTTCCAGAAGGCCTTTGGACAAAGTACTACACAGGAGGCTGTTAAAAAGGTAGGGGCAAGGTACTGAAATGGATAGAGGATTGGCCGACTGGCAGAAGGCAGAAAGTGGGGGGAAAGGAACCTTTTTCAAATGGCAGCTGGTGACCAATGGAGTTCCACAGAATTCATGTTGGGACCACAACTATTCATGTTCTGCATTAACAGTTTGGAAGAAGGAGCTGAGGGCTTTGTTGCTAAGTTTACAAATGACACAGAGCAAGGTGGAGGGACAAATAGTGTTGAGGAAATGGGGAGCTGCAGAAGGACGTGGACAGGCTGAGTGTGGGTAAAGAATTGACAGATGGAGTACAATGTGAGACAAGTGTGAGGTTTAACTTTGGTAGGAAGAATAAAGACATAGACTATTTTCTAAACAGAGAAAGTTTTCAGAAATCTGAAACACTAAGTGACTTGGGAGTTTTAATTTAGGATTCTTTTAAGGTTACATGCAGGTTCGGTCAGCACTTAGAAAGGTAAAAGCAAAGTCAGCTTTCATTTCAGGAGAGTTTAAAATTCAATGTATTGCTGAGGCTGTTGAAGGCTCTGGTCAGACCACATTTGGAATACTGTGAGCAGTTTTGGTCCCCGTATCTAAGGAAGGACTTTGGAAGGGGTCCAGAGGAGGTTTACAAGAACGATCCCAGGGATGAAGGCCTGTCATCTGAGGAGTAGTGATGAATGGATGAGGTCTTGGGGATAGTTGCTGAGCAAAGAGACCTTGGAGTGCAGGTTCATAGTTCCTTGGAAGTGAGTCAGAGGTAAACAGGATAGTGAAGAAGGCGTTTGGTATGCTTGTCTTTATTAGTCAGTGCATTGAGTATAGGAGTTGGGCGGTTACATTGGATTGTACATAATATTGGTTAGGCCACTTTTCAAATACTGCGTTCGATTCTGGTCTCAGTGCTATAGGATGGATGTTCTGAAATTTGAAGGGTTTGGAAAAGATTAACAAGAATGTTGGTGGGATAAATTCTAAATAATCTCGTCTCATTTGCCAGCACTCTGTCCATATCCCTCCTGAAGCCTTCCTATTCATGTACCCATCCAGATTGCATTTTAAATGCTGTAATTGTACCAGTCTCCACCTCTACTTCTGGCATCTCATTCCATATATGCACCACCCTCTGCGTGAAAACATTACCCCTTAGGTCCTATTTAAATCTTTCCCCCTCTTAGCTTAAACCTATACCCTCTAGTTTTGGACACTGAAACCGGGAAAAAGACCTAATCCATTCCCCATATGATTTTATAAACCTCAGGCTCCAACAGTCACGGGAAAATAGCCCCGGCCTATCCAGCCTCTCATGCAGCTCAAACTGGGCTCTTGTTAGTTCCCCTGTTCTGTAACAGTGTCCACTGGGCCCTCACTGGGAGCTGGTTAGTCCCCTGCTCTGTGACAGTATCACTGGGCCCCTCACTGGGAGCTGGTTAGTCCCCCTGCTCTGTGACAGTATCACTGGGCCCTCACTGTGGGAGCTGGTTAGTCCCCCTGCTCTGTGACAGTATCACTGGGCCCTCACTCTGGGAGCTGGTTAGTCCCCCCTGCTCTGTCACAGTGTCACTGGGCCCTCACTGTGGGAGCTGGTTAGTCCCCCTGCTCTGTGACAGTATCACTGGGCCCTCACTGGGAGCTGGTTAGTCCCCCTGCTCTGTGACAGTGTCACTGGGCCCTCACTGTGGGAGCTGGTTAGTCCCCCTGCTCTGTGACAGTATCACTGGGCCCTCACTGGGAGCTGGTTAGTCCCCCTGCTCTGTCACAGTATCACTGGGCCCTCACTGGGAGCTGGTTAGTCCCCCTGCTCTGTGACAGTGTCACTGGGCCCTCACTGTGGGAGCTGGTTAGTCCCCCTGCTCTGTGACAGTATCACTGGGCCCTCACTGTGGGAGCTGGTTAGTCCCCTGCTCTGTGACAGTATCACTGGGCCCTCACTGGGAGCTGGTTAGTCCCCCTGCTCTGTGACAGTGTCACTGGGCCCTCACTGTGGGAGCTGGTTAGTCCCCTGCTCTGTGACAGTGTCACTGGGCCCTCACTGTGGGAGCTGGTTAGTCCCCCTGCTCTGTGACAGTGTCACTGGGCCCTCACTGTGGGAGCTGGTTAGTCCCCCTGCTCTGTCCACAGTATCACTCGGCCCTCACTGGCAGCTGGTTAGTCCCCCTGCTCTGTCACAGTATCACTGGGCCCTCACTGTGGGAGCTGGTTAGTACCCCTGCTCTGTCACAGTAACACTGGGCCCTCACTGTGGGAGCTGGTTAGTCCCCCTGCTCTGTAACAGTGTCACTGGGCCCTCACTGGGAGCTGGTTAGTCCCCCTGCTCTGTAACAGTGTCACTGGGCCCTCACTGTGGGAGCTGGTTAGTCCCCCTGCTCTGTGACAGTGTCACTGGGCCCTCACTGGGAGCTGGTTAGTCCCCCTGCTCTGTCACAGTGTCACTGGGCCCTCACTGTGGGAGTTGGTTAGTCCCCCTGCTCTGTGACAGTATCACTGGGCCCTCACTCTGGGAGCTGGTTAGTCCCCCTGCTCTGTCACAGTATCACTGGGCCCTCACTGGGAGCTGGTTACTCCCCTGCTCTGTGACAGTATCACTGGGCCCTCACTCTGGGAGCTGGTTAGTCCCCCTGCTCTGTGACAGTGTCACTGGGCCCTCACTGTGGGAGCTGGTTAGTCCCCCTGCTCTGTCACAGTATCACTGGGCCCTCACTGTGGGAGCTGGTTAGTCCCCCTGCTCTGTGACAGTATCACTGGGCCCTCACTCTGGGAGCTGGTTAGTCCCCCTGCTCTGTGACAGTATCACTGGGCCCTCACTGGGAGCTGGTTAGTCCCCCTGCTCTGTGACAGTATCACTGGGCCCTCACTGTGGGAGCTGGTTAGTCCCCCTGCTCTGTGACAGTGTCACTGGGCCCTCACTGGTGGGAGCTGGTTAGTCCCCCTGCTCTTGACAGTGTCACTGGGCCCTCACTGTGGGAGCTGGTTAGTCCCCCTGCTCTGTGACAGTGTCACTGGGCTCTTGCTGCGGGGGCAGGCTAATACTCCTCTGTAAGCTGTACCTTTTCTTTTGCAGGGTCCCCAGGACATGTCCACAATGGTTTACCCACGCGATGAGAAACTTAGTCAGGAGGATATCATTTCCAACACGAAGGTGGTGATGCAGGGCCTGAGGCTCTGAAGAATGAACATAACTCCATCCTGCACAGTCCTGCTCGAGACCATCAGCTGCCTGAAGAAGGATGAGGAAGCCAATCTGGTGCATGAGAAATCCAACCCTCATCAGGAAGTCGTGGAGATGATCGAGCTGGGGCTCGGAGAGGCTCAGGTACCAGTGGGGGAGGTAGAGGGGAAACCGCGGAGGGGGAGAGGGAGGGACCAGGGAGAAGGAGGGGGAGGGGAAACCGCGGAGGGAGAGAGGAGGGACCAGCGAGAAGGAGGGGGAGGGGAAACCGCGGAGGGTGAGAGGGAGGGACCAGGGGAGAAGGAGGGGGAGGGGAAACCGCGGAGGGTGAGAGGGAGGGACCAGGGAGAAGGAGGGGAGGGGAAACCGCGGAGGGAGAGAGGGAGTGGCCGGAGAGTAGGAGAAGGTAGGGGAGGGACCCCGGGGGAATGAGAGGGGGAGGGGCCCCGGGGAGTGAGAGAGGGAGGGGCCCCGGGAGTGAGAGAGGGAGGGCCCCAGGGAGTAGGAGAAGGTGGGGAGGGGCCCAGGGGAGTGAGAGGGGGAGGGGCCGGGAGTGAGAGAGGGATGGGCCAGGGAGGGGAATTCGGGCAGGGGGGAGTGTGTGTGTGTGTGTGTGAGAGAGAGGAGAGACAGACCCAGAGAGAGACAGGCAGACAGACAAAGGAGGAGTGTTTGCCAGGGAGGGGGTGTGCGGGGAAGGTGCTGTGGATTGGAGAGGAGGGGGTCTGTTCGTGTTTGGCCATGGTGGAGGGAGTCAGGTTGTGATGGAGAGAGGGAAAGCAAGAGAGGGGAACAGAGGAAGGAGAGAGGTGGAGGGGCCAGAGGAGGGAAAGAGAGAAATGGACAAGGGAGGGAGTGGAAGGCCGGGGGGGAAAGTGGGGATTGGGGGGGGGAGGGGGAGGGGGAGGGGCGGTGGGGGGTGTGAGGGGGGGGGGGTTGCTGAGGGTTTGGGACTGGGGGGGGGGGTGTGAGGGGTCGGGACGGGGTGGTGAGGGGTTGGGACTGGGGGGGGGGTGTGAGGGACGGGGTGGTGAGGGTTTGGGACTGGGGGGGGAGAGGGGGTGGTGAGGGGTTGGGACTGGGGGGGAGAGGGGGTGGTGAGGTGTCCCGAGCTGAGAGAGCCTGCTTTCTCTCCTGTCCAGGTCATGATGGCTCTGTGCACCCACCTGAACACAGTGGAGTCTGAGAAGCAGAAGCTGCGAGCTCAGGTCCGCCGGCTGTGTCCAGGAGAACCAGTGGCTGAGGGATGAGCTGGCCAATACCCAGCAGAAACTCCAGCGAAGTGAACAAACAGTGGCTCAGCTCGAGGAGGAGAAAAGGCACCTCGAGTTCATGAACCAGCTGAAGAAATACGACGATGACCTCTCTCCCTCTGTGAGTCTCAGGCTGGGGATCCAGCAAGGGTTCCTACTACACCCAGCCTCACCTCTTCCCTAATCCCCAGAACCTCTCCTCCCCCGCTCCCCCTCAGTCCTCACCCCCTCACCCCCCCTCCCCCTCCCCCCCCTCCCCCTCCCCCCTCCCCCCTCCCCCTCCCCCTCCCCCCTCCCCAGTCCTCACCCCTCCCCTACCCCTCCCCAGTCCTCACCCCTCACCCCTCCCCAGTCCTCACCCCTCACCCCTCCCCAGTCCTCACCCCTCACCCCTCCCCAGTCCTCACCCCTCCCCCTCCCCCTCCCCAGTCCTCACCCCTCCCCCTCCCCAGTCCTCACCCCTCCCCCTCCGCCTCCCCAGTCCTCACCCCTCACCCTCCCCCTCCCCAGTCCTCACCCCTCACCCTCCCCCCCTCACCCTCCCCAGTCATCACCCCTCCCCCTCCCCAGTCATCACCCTCCCCCTCCCCAGTCCTCACCCCTCTCCCCCTCCCCAGTCCTCACCCCTCACCCCTCCCCAGTCCTCACCCCTCACCCCTCCCCAGTCCTCACCGCCCCCACATCAAATCCCTCACCCCCCTCCAAACCAGATTACCCCTCTCCCCACCCCAGCCCCCCCCACCCAACACCCTTACCCTGTCAAGGTCCTTTAGAATTCAATACATTTCAATAAGACCATCCCTCATTCTTCTCAACTCCAGGAGTAGAGTCGCTGCCATTTTAGCCTTTGCCCATTAGACAATCCGTCAGTCTGGAGCCAATGTGTTCCTTCGAGAGTGAAGGACAGGGGCGAGGAAGCCTGCATTTGAGAGGGAATTTGGGAGTCTGATAAAGAAAAAGAAGGAAGCAGATGTCAGGAAAGCGCATCAAAAACAGGGGAGCCTCTTCAAAAATAGAGTTTTTATTCACTCATAGGATGTAGGCATTGCTATTTATTGCCCAAACCAGAGAGTAATTAAGGGGACTAGATTAGGTTAGGATATCTGGTCGGCATGGATGAGTTGGACCAAAGAGTTTGATTCTGTGCTGTACGTTGCTGTGACTTCAAGAGTCAACCATGTTGCTGTGAGTCTGGAGTCACATTTAGTCCAGACCAGGTAAGGCTGGCATTTTCCTTCCCAAAGGAGATGAGTGAATGAGATGGGGTTTTCTGACAATCAGCAATGGTTTTGTGGTTACCATCAGACTCTTGATTCCAGATTTTATCGAATTCAAATTCCAGCATCTGCCTTGACAGGATTTGAACCCGGGTCTCTGATATAACAATCCCACAATGATGCTACTTGTGTTTGTTGGTCAACATGTACATGGTGTGCTGAAGGGTTTATTTCTGCACTGTATGATTCTGTGACAATATATCAGGGATCATCCCAGTGAACCTTCTCTGAACTGCCTCCAATGAACTGATATCTTTCCTTAATAAGGAACACAGCTGCTGACAGTGCTTCAGATGTGCTCTCTCCCCAGCTCCCTGTACAGTTGCAGTAAGGCTCCCCTACTCTTATACACCAACCCCCTCGAAATCAGGGCCAACATTCTATTAGCCCTTCCTGATTACCTGCTGTACCTGGGTGCTAGCTTTCTGTGTTTCGTGCAGCAGTGATCCCTGTGGAAGTGCACTGGTGACAGGTCACCAGCCTGAAAACGATCCCCTTATCCCCACTCGCTGTTTCCTGCCCATCAGCCAGTTCTCTATCCACACCAATACACAACCTCTAACACCACAGGCTCTAACACAGTGACTTCACCTTTTGTGAGGTACCTTGTTGGAAGCTTCCTGCAGGTCCAAATGCAACACATTTACTGGTTCCCCTCCATCCACTCTGAGGCTTACTATTTCCCTTTACCAAAGTCACACTGACTCTGCTTGATTAGATTATGATTTTCCACATATGCTGCAATTAATTCCTTAATAATTGATTCCAGCATTTTCCCACAATAAGCTTCTCTAAGTACACGGCAAGGAAATGAATAGTGAAAGTTTGGCCCTTTAGAGAACGGAAATCTGAGGTAATAAAGGGAAAGCTCAGCAATGGCAAAATCACAAAACAATATTTTGTCACTGTTTTTCATAAAGGAAGATAATTTCTTCCAAAAGCTGCAGTTGCTACAGAGGAACTTGGTGAAATTCCTATAACCAGGGAGAAGATATTTAGTAAACTGATGAGATTAAAGGCAGATATGTCCTTGGGTCTTGATGGCCTGCACCCTAGGGTATCAAAGGAGGTGGCAGCAGAGATAGTAGATGTATTTGATATGATATTCCAAAGTTCCCTGGATTCTGGAAAGGTCCTCATGGATTGGAACCGTTAATGTGATACTTTATTCAAAAAGGGAAGCTATTAACCAGTTAGTTTGACCTCTGTAATGGGGAAGTTGCTGGAATCAATCATCAAGAAGGAGATAACTGAACACTTGGAAAAATAAAGCTCAATTCGCCAATGTCAGCTCAGTTTCATAAAGGGCAGGTTGTGCTTGACAAACTTATTGGAGTTCTTCGAGAATATAACTGGCAAGGTGGATAATGGGGATCTGGTGGATGTGATATATCTAGACTTCCAGAAGGTATTTGACGAGGTGCCGCACAAAGACTGATTCAGAAAGTTAGATCCCAGAGGGTTAGGCCTAGACTATTGCTTGGATAGAGGATTGGCTGACTGACAGAAAGCAGAGGGTCAGGATAAATGGGTCCTTCTCTGGACAGTGAACTGTAACTAGTAGGTGCCACAGGGTTCAGTTCATGAACCTCAACAATTTACACTCTACATAAATGAGCTGCCAAGCAGGGACAGAGTGCAACATAGTAAAATTTCAGATGGTGCTAAAATAGTTTGGAAATAGGCTGTGATGAGGTGATAAAGGGTTTACAGATAGCCTGGGAGAATGGGGCAGAATCTGGCAGCTGGAGGTTAATGTTGGCCAAGTGTGAGACTGACTGGAAAAATAAAAGGGCATGTGATTATTTAAATGGAAACCGATTCAGAGTCTGTCAGTGCAGAAGGATCTGGGTGTCTTTGTGCACGAATCGCAGCAAGTGGTTAGGCAGGTGCAGTATGTAATAGGAGAAAGGCAACTGGGATCCTGACATCTTTTGCAAGATGAGAAAGTGAGGAGTGCAGATGCTGGAGATCAGAGTCGAGAGTGTGGTGCTGGAAAAGCACAGCAGGTCAGGCAGCATCCAAGGAGCAGGAGAATCAACATTTCAGAAATTTCCTGATGAAGGACTTATACCCAAAGGGTCGATTCTCCACATTTATTGCAAGATTGCTGGGATTAAAGAAGAAGTGTTTTTACAATTGTATGAGGTGCTGGTGAGACTACATCTAGAGTAGTGTGTCCAGTTTTGGTGCCTTTACTTGTGGAAGGATGTGGTGGTACCGGAGGTGGTTCAGCGGAGAGTCACCAGGTTGATCCCAGGGATGGAAGGGCTGGTCTATGAGCAGCAGTTGAATAGCCCAGGCTTGTACTCACTGGGGTTCAAGAGAATAAGGAAGGATCCGATTGAGGGGTATAAAATACGAAAGGGAATTGATAAGGTGGACGTGGAACAGATGCTGCCCCCTTGTGGGGCAGTCTAGAACAAGAGGTCAGAGATGTCGAGTGAAAGGAGGGAGATTCGAACACAGAGGAGCAGAAACACCTTCTCCCAGGGGGTTGTCAGTTTGTGGGACTCACTGCCCCAGAGTGCAGAGTGGGGACAGAATCAATCCACAGATTCAAGGAGCAAATTGATATGTTTCTGATGAAAAGTAGGATAAAGGGGAGCAGGCAGGGAAGTGGGGTTCAGGCCAAGATAAGATCAGCCCTGGTCATGTTAAATGGCAGAGTGGGCTCAAAGGCCTCAATTGCCTCCACCTGCTCCGAACAATAGATATTACCTGCTTTTTACCACCTCCCTTTTTGAACAGGGCTGTCACATTTGCGGTTTTCCAATCCTTCTGGTACTTCTCCAGAATTGAAGGACTTTAGGAAAATTACAACCAAGACATCCATTGTCTCCTTTAGGATCCAAAGATGCAAGCCTTGGTGCCAGGGTATAGGTCTGCCTTTACCCCCATTAGTTTATCAGAAATTACATCCCTCGTGATGGTGATGGCATTTAATTTCTCTTGTTTTCTGTCGGATTAATGAGATATTCTAAGATTCTTCCATGAGGTGAAAGTGCAAAGTACAGTTTCAGTCCCTCTGCCATGCTAACCCGATCTCCAGACCCATCTGCCCAGTTTCATTTTCTGCGGGGCCTGAGTTCACTTTGACCACTCCCTCTTTTAATATATTAAAGAAGCTCTTATTGTAACTTTTTTATCTTCCTCGCTAGTTTGCTCTCGTGGTTTATTTTCTCTGTTTTTATTATCTTTTTATGGGGAATGTCCCCAGATTGCTTTCCTCCACTTCTCCTTTCACCCCCCAAACCCTCACCTGACCACGTCCTCCCACCTTTCACCCCCCCAGACCCTCACCTGACCACGTCCTCCCACCTTTTCACCCCCCAAACCCTCACCCAGACCCTGACACCCCCAAAACCCTAACACCAACCCTTGCCCCCTCCAAACCCAGACCTTTCACCCCCAATCGCTAAACCCAATCCTTCCCCCCCCAAACCGTAACCCTGACTCTTCCCCCAAATTCTAACCTGACCTTTCAACCCTGACCCCATCCACCTGACCCTTCACCCCTCTAAAACCCTAAACACCAACCCTTCATTCCCAAACACTAACCCCAACCCCCATCTCCTGACCCTCCCCCCCCAACCCTAACCCCGATCCTTCACCCCACTAGAATCTCACCCCAACCCCATCCCTGACCCTTCACCCCAAACCCCTCACCCGACCCTTCAACTCCCCCAACACTCACCCTGACCCCATTCCTCTGACCCTTTGCCCTTCCGAACTCCCATCCCGACCCCCAAAAACATCGACCTGGCCCCCAATGCCTGACCCCTCACTCCCAAAGCACACTTCTTGCTTTATTCCCTGCATGCCTCCCTCCCTTTTGATTTGATATTGATTGCCTGGGTTTGTTTGAAATGCAGGAAGAAAAGGAAGGTGACTCTTCGAAGGATTCACTGGAGGATCTCTTTCCTGAGGAGGAAGAGCATGGCACAGGAAGTGAGCTCCTCTCTATTTTGCACTCTCTCTCTATCTCTGTTCTTCAGATTCTCTCTACCTCCCTGTTTTATTCATTCTCTCACACTTGCTCTATTCCTCCCTCTTCGGCATCCTCTCACCCTCTTCTCACTACTCTTTTCTCCTCCCACTCTCCCCCTCCCACTCTCCTGTGCTTTCAGGGAAATGTCGACCTGTATGCCTAGATCCCTCGGTATGTTAATGTTACTGAGGGTTCTGCCATTTTCTGTATACCTCCCTCCTGCATTAGACTTTCCAAAATGCCTCAGCTTGCATTTACACAGAGTCAACTCCATCTGCCATTTCTCTGCCCAAGCCTCTCGTCTGTCTACATCCTGCTGTATCCTCTGGCAATCCTCCCCTCATTATCCACAGCTCCCTCAATCTTTTGTGTTGTTTGTAACTTACTAATCAGGCCCCCTGCATTCTCCACCAGATCATTTATATCTGTAACAAACAACAGAGGTCCAGCACTGATCCCTGTGGGACACCACCATCACAGATCTCCAGTCAGAATAACACTCTTCACCACCACACTCTATGGCAATGCCAGTTCTGTATCCATCTTACCAGCTCACCACGATCCCTTGCTTTCTGTATCAGCCTGCCATGAGGGACCTTGTGAAAGGTCTTGCTAAAGTCCATATAGACAACATCTACACCCTGCCCTCTTCAATCATCTCTGTCACTTCCTCAACAACCTCAATCACGTTTGGTGAGACACCACTGCCCTTGCACAAAGCCATGCTGCCTCTCACTAATAAGTCTGTATTTTTTCCAAATGTGAGTCAATCCTGTTCCTGAGAATCTTGTCCAGTAATTTCCATACCACTGGTGTAAGGCTCACTGGCCTGTAATTTGCCAAATTATCCCTGTTGTCGTCTTAAACAAAGGAACAATTTTAGCTTTTCTCTGGGTCTCTCTCTGATTCCTTGCTGAATGAGCTGGTAACATTCCTCTCTGGGTCCCTCCCCCTCCTCTCTGGGTCCCTCCCCCTCCTCTCTGGGTCCCTCCCCCTCCTCTCTGGTCCCTCCCCCTCCTCTCTGGGTCCCTCTCCCTCCCCTCTGGGTCCCTCCCCCTCCCCTCCTCTCTGGGTCCCTCCCCCACCCCTTCTCTCTGGTCCCTCCCCCTCCCCTCCTCTCTGGGTCCCATCCCCCCTCCTCTCCTCTCTCTCTCTGGGTCCCTCCCCCTCCTCTCTGGGTCCCTCCCCCTCCTCTCTGGGTTCCTCCCCTCCCTCCTCTCTGGGCCCTCCCCCACCCCTTCTCTCTGGTCCCTCCCCCTCCCCTCCCTCTCTGGGTCCCATCCCCCCTCCTCTCCTCTTTCTCTCTGGGTCCCTCCCCCTCCTCTCTGGGTCCCTCCCCCTCCTCTCTGGGTCCCTCCCCTCCTCTCTGGGTCCCTCCCCCTCTCTCTGGGTCCCTCCCCCTCCTCTCTGGGTCCTCTCCCTCCCTTCTGGGTCCCTCCCCCTCCCCTCCTCTCTGGGTCCCTCCCCCACCCCTTCTCTCTGGGTCCCTCCCCCTCCCCTCCTCTCTGGGGTCCCCATCCCCCCTCCTCTCCTCTCTTCTCTCTGGGTCCCTCCCCTCCTCTCTGGGTCCCTCCCCTCCCCTCCTCT